>NC_135500.1:174118419-174393419 GCF_052857255.1 Amblyomma americanum | reverse complement strand
TTCGAGCTTCTCGTCCACAATGGAGTTTTGCGCATGCGCAGACATCCGCGAGCGCCAGTGGGATGTGGTGGCCGCCAGCGAGTGTCTCCGGGCGACAGGGCAGTGCGACAGCAACGCCATCTGCGCCTGCACATCCCCCGGAGGCACGCACCGTTGCGTCTGCAAGGCGGGCTACGAAGGCGACGGCACGTTGGGAAACTGCCACCGTGAGTACACAGGACTTCCGCTGCATGCGCGGCTTCTGCGGGAGAGGGCAAGTGTGACGAGTCGTTGTGTGAGCAGTGTGAGTAAGCATGCCCAAAGACGCCGCGACATTTGACGCCGGACAGTGGAAGGCGCTTTCTTATACATCTGATCGTAGAAATGAAGAGTTAGGGCGTACCAAGTTCCCGCACCATCTCCAGAGAACTTTGGAAAAGCCACGAGTAAGAAGAACGGAAGGACGGAACATGCCGAACTGACTAGTTGCCTAGCTGGTACCACACCGTGACCTGGACGACGGAATGAGAAAGAGGGGAGAGAGACGCACTAAACTATATCTTTCATTCTTCTTTCCTTCACGTCTTCGAGAGCCGTTTTGTCATGCCACGAAGAGAGCATTTCACCACTTCTGTCGATTCTCTTGCGTGTCGGTACGCATCAAACTTGTGTGGTAACTTTCCTTGCTTGTCATTCTTCGGTACATTACTTAAACCAGCGCGCTTTGTGCAGTGTTTGCAGAGCTTGTCGGGACAAACTCTTCAATCTACGCATTGTTGCAATGGTAGCCTTAGGCCACCAGCCCGCTTTCTTAATATTTATACCCAATGGCTGGTAACTGTGTGCGCAAGGACAGGGTGAAAATTATTACATCTTTGTAAATGCCGAGTCGGGAATTCAACAAGGCCGCAACAAGGTTGTAATAAAAAAATAAAGAGCAGAGCTAGTAAATTTCTTTCCGATAAGCATTTTCCATTTGTCGCATGGTAGGGAAATGAAATGCGGGGCGCCGTAACTCGAGGAGTGCATCTAGCAGAGGCCACGGTATCTGCAGTCCGCCACAGTTACCCAACCCTCGCAGGTTGTCCCCTCGGCACGTACAAGGACGTGGCCAGCGACCTCAACTGCAAGCCCTGCCCTGCCAACTCGGTGACCGACAGAGAGGGCGCCACGAGCGAGGCCCAGTGCTCTTGCGAACCGGGCTACGAAGGTGATCCCGGCAATAAAAAGCCGTGCAGCCGTGAGTACCCCTGAGGAATTGCCTTTTAGAGCGAAAAGCTCTGCTCCACCCATGCCGAGCCTTAAGGTCATCTGGCTATTAGATTTGACCTCTAACGCCAGGCACGCCACATGTGCAAAAACGCGCGTGGCAGGTGCATGGATCTTCATCTTCACTTTCGCCGCCACAGCTGCGCGCTTGGCTGTCTCCTCCGCCGCTGCGCAGGCTACTGCTCGGCCGCTCCTCCTCACCAGATGTGTCACGTGATGTGTCACATGATTCGCTCTTGCGCTTGGCAACCACGTCCGTCGCTGCGCCGACCCCAGCTCTGGACGCGCGCTCTTGCACTTGTGGCACGTGATGCGTCACGTGACTTGCTCTCGCTGAAACAATTTGCTCTCGCTGAAGTCTTCAAGGAATAAAGGCGAACCAAAGCTAAACCATGTCCAACAATTCTTTACAGGGCTCTCGCTTTGTATATCCTGGCTCAGCTGAGTTGAGCCACAGCCAGTTTTTTTTCTAGCCTTTTTCATTCTTGTTAAGACTGCTATTTTGTCCCTTGTTGCTTCTTTCTGATTATTCCCGTGCGGAGCTAAGTCTTGTATTCCTAATTATGCGCACACAACCCCAGACACTCGGAGGTATTTTGTTCTGCATACAACGTCCCGGTAATGATGACGATAATCATAACGGCTGGAATAAGAAAGCAGGGCTTTTTTTTGTTGTTGTTAATCCTATGCGCATGGAATACACTCAGTGCACCCACTGGTTATAAAAACCTCGCGAGTAGGAAAAAAAAACAATACTATACTTTTCGCCGTCTCCTGACGCGAATAACTAACCTACTTCACCCCCGTCCTTATGAGTGCACCATCAGGACCATACTGACCTCGTGTTCACAGATGTTTCATTCTCGAGACAGCGTTCTACACACTGTCCCGCCTGGCAGCATCTTGTTTGGGCACCCGATGAGAACGGGTGTTTTCAGCTTAGAGATGCTGCGGCGCAGTTTTCAGCATGGAAAGTCCTTTACTCAGCTGTTTAAACACAAAAAATTATGCAGTAACTTAGCTCTAGTTAGGCCTGGATATACAAGCGAAAAGCTTCAGTTATGCTTGGTTTGACGTTATGGTTATGCTTCGTAGCTTAGCTGGTATTGTATACATTGTTTATCTATAGGCGTAGACTTGGTTACTCAGTGGCATATGTTTACGAGTTATACACAGAAGCGACAGTATTAAAATTCTTTTTTACTATTCTTGGACACAATGTCTTGCAATTTCTCTACAGCCATAAAGACAGCCCGGTGATCCGAGTAGTAGCAAGCGGCTGTCTCTATGGTTGTTACAGAGTATGCAGAAGGCACAGTTTGTCTTTGGTATACAAGGTCTATAGTGGCCCCCCATTGAGTTGACTGTTCAGTGGGAGAACTTATTAAGTCCAAGTTTAAGGAATCTTTGAATGGCACTTCAAGAGAGCTTGAGGTACGGTTAAAGTCACCCGCGACTACACAAAGTTCGCCATTCACTAGGCTCGGTATCGCAGTAGCCACCACACGCACAACGCCGTTTACGGTACTGTCAGGCGACATGTATACCGCCTGCACAACTATGTCACTGAGGGTCTTGGGATTTTCTTCTTCTGACTCTCTTGTTTCCTCTTCCTTACTCGCTTGGCTGCTGCTGGCTGAAGATGCGGCCAAGACACGCTTTTCGGCTTCTTTCCGACGTCGTTTAGCAAGTCATATTTCCCCTTGTTAAGGCGTTTCGGCTGCACGTTAAGCTTTGGCGTTATCATTTTTACGCTGTTGTGCATCCAACTCCCAAGCGATTACTTCTGGATCGGACGAATTTAGTTTCTCAGCATTTCTGCGTAGTCTAGCATTAGCCGCACTCTCTTTCCCTTCCATGTCGAGTGCGCACGCCTATTCTCTGGCAAGCGCATTATATAGCCTCCTTGCGCATGCACATGACGCACATGTGCAGTAGCGCGCGGCTGCGCCGAAAGGTCAAGCGACGGCTGCGGCGGGGAGCGACCACCTGCGCGACGCATGACGTCACTCGTTTTCGCGCATGCACATAACTCACCAGCCACCGCCTACGCCGTGCGTGACGTCACTCGTGCTCCGACATACGCCGGCTCGCGCGAAGCGCGGTGTTCACAAGCGTAGTGAAGCTTTTCGCTTCAAAAATAGAAATGACTTTTCTCTCAAGGTTTTCCAAAGTGCACGTAATGTATTGATATGGCCTAGAGTGGCGTGAACACTTCTTTTCTGCAGGCATCAAGTGCGCCCCGCTGTCGACCCCCACTGGCGGAAGCACGCTGCCGCAATTTTGCGGGAACAGCTTCGGCGACGAGTGCAACTTCCTCTGCAAGAAGGGCCACTGCCCTTACCAGTGCGACAGGACGCAGTTGGCCGCCGGTCACGAGCCCTGGAACCGCAAGGCTTCAACACCGCGTGTCTGCCAGGCGGACAAGACCTGGTCCGGCTCGGAGTTCTCCTGCGAGAGTGAGTTCTGAATGGCAAATGCTCGCTCAAAGCCGCTTCGCCTGTCCACGCTAAGACGTCGAAACCTTCGCCAACGAAAAAGAAAAACAATGATGAAGGTTAATCACAAAGGGAACAACGGAGGGGAAACCTCAGGGTGCTTGCCAACTTTTCTACTGGAGGACTTGTCTTCGTGTGGCCCCATACAAAGACAAGTCGTCTTACCGAAACGTTGGCAAGCATCCTGAGGCCTTCCCCTCCCTTGTTCACTCCTAGATTATCAAGAACCTTTTGACCAACCTCTCTCTACGAATGATGAAAGTTGTTATTCAACCGGTAATCACCGAAGCCCACAATAGCGCCTTTAGCCGTGTCTCACTATGACCCTATATAGGGTGTAATGAATATGCTGGCTTTTATTTAGATCTCGACGTAATGAGCTCTTACAACCCCTTTGGCCCCTAAACAGCCGCGAAGGGGTGCGCTGCGATCTACGCTACAGAGCTCTTCGGTAGCACATCTACATTCTGATCCCCGCCTTGGCGCCGTCATTTAGAATGCATGCTTCCACTTTAGGCAGGTTGGGAAGCCTGCAGTCCAGGCCGTCAAAGTCGAAGGCCAGCCTAGTCTTTTTAGTTTTATGAGGCAGCACTGTGGTTCGAAATATCGAAATAACGCTTTTAAAGCTCGTTGAGTTGGCTTTCCCGCATTTCGAAATAACAAAACGGCGTCGCTTCACGTAGTATCGTCGCCGAAATCGCGTTTTATTCTTCTGCAATATGAAATAGACAAAATTTTTCTGTATTTGCTGCATTAGAAATGCGAACGACGATATTTTGAAAATGTGCAATCACGTATGTTGTAATCGGTTCTATGCACATATCACCGAGTTCTCATATTCCGGTCTTCTGTGTGGCTCTAGACCATGTATTTGGTGTCGTATCTAAAGAAATAAGCCTGTAGCTAATATGGCCGATATAAATATAAATTTACTTGACATTAATACTCAGAGCGGTCAGAATAATAGCTTCTTTCATGGATATGACCTTGAATCATTAATAAACCTTCCAACTTGTTGCATTTCAATCGAACCCGGCTCTCTCGTTGACCATGCATTAACCAACATTCGCTATTTTTCTCTGGCATGTATAAATAAGATTGACGTTCGTGATACTTACTCAACAGCCCTCACCTTTAATAGTAGTCCTTGTGCCATAGCACAGTTTCGCCAAGAATATTTTGGATCGTTCAAGTTAAAATGACGAACTGCTTGGCTTCTTGTGTATTAGCCACTCTATGCCATGAGAACTATTCATGTCCTAACAAGCCTTGGCTTACAAAAGAAGCCTCAGAAAGAATGAAAATGTATAGAGGAACTCTAAATAAAGAACCGTATAGTACTCGTCTACATCAAAGTTACAAAAAGTATTCTTACACCTCGTAAAAACTGCTGAAAAATTCCATAAAGAGTTATGAAAATGATATCTTTATTTCTAGCTTTCATTCCAACAAACAATGGCGCCTCAATAACTCTTTCCTAAATAGGAACTCCAATTCATCCATATCAGCTATCATACACGGCGGAATATCTGTTCAGAGATTCCCAATTGTTTCAGCGATTTTTTTCTTCTCCCTCTGCAGCTTGTACTTTGACCTACCTCGACTGCCCTACTCGTTCTGAGCATCCATTCTTCCTCACACCCTCGCTATCTGCCGAGGTCCAAACGCGCGATTGTAAATATGAAACTATCTTTAACTGGTTTAAATAATATCAATGTAAATAATATGAGACTGACTGCAGATACCATTGCTGATGCTCTCATACATATAATTAAGTTAATTTTTGAGCCTGGTGCTAGAGGCAGAGCTAGAGAAAAGTAAAGTCCTATATTCAAAAAAAAAAAAGGAGATAAAGAAAACGCCGCCACCGTCTGGAAGACGTTGAAGTAACGAGAGTTAGCTTTATTGGCCATGCGTAAAACAAAAGTATTTCCGAATCTAGTGGAGCCAGTGAAGAAAACCCTGCGCGGTTAGGAAAAGTAACAACTTTTCCACCTAGCGGAGTGATCGACGCCTGGCGCTATCTATGAGAGAAATTACGATGCACGTCTACCCGTTGTCGAGTTACACCCCCTCGAGATACGTCCCAAACAGAATTTGCTTCGTTTAGGGGTCAAGGTGGGCCTAGAGTTCGGCTTGTGGTGCGATATGGTAAGGCTTCAGTTAGTAATTTCACGTATAAAATGCTTACCTATTATTTAAATGTGGTTCTATTTCTATACCACAGCCTATAGGATTTTATTTTGCCTACCAGATTCGGTATACAAACTGTCTCCGGATGGGTGCCCCTTGTTTTATATATATATATATATATATATATATATATATATATATATATATATATATATATATATATATATATATATATATATATATATATATATATATATATATATATATATATATATATATATATATGTATATGTATATGTATATATATATATATATATATATATATATATATATATATATATATATATATATATATGTATAGCGGGACGAATGTATACATTATAGATGGCGCTACAAGTCTCAGTGCGAGATGTGCTGTTTTCTAGTTGCTGCCACAGGTCGCGCTGTGATCTCGGATTGGTAGCAGACCTCACATAATCTCGAAACGTGATTAGTAAGAGCTAACGCTCTTGAAACCTCATCAATAATTATAGGCCTATCTCTATTCTCCCTCGTTTACCCCCAATAATGTTCAGTATACGCGAAGATAATTGCATTTAAAGGAAATTTCTCTTTAAACGCAAACCTCGAGCATCGATCGCGTCGCAAGACTGCCCAGAAGTAGCTTCTGACTGCGCTGCGTTGTTGAATAGTAACGTCGAAATAAACGGCTAGAAAAAAAAAAAGGTCATACACAAGACAGTGCAATAAAGATACCGGCTTTGTGCCCTTTCTATGTTAAGTTGCTTCTTGAGCTGGTATAGCCCTCCTTGAGGGCTATACGCGTCCCTCTGGGCTTCCCTTAATAGCCGTCGTTCACTGCAGAGGTGCGCTGCCAAGCTCTCCAGTCTCCCGGCAACGGTAGTATTATCTGTTCGAGTGCCACGCTGGAATTCGGCACCACTTGCAACGCGGTCTGTAACCTGGGCTACCACATCATCGGCGACCCGCTGTTGACATGCGCCGTCGACGGCGAATGGAAAGGCAAAATGCCCACGTGCGAAGGTGCGTTACTGCATTTCGTGTCTCTTTTTCCCCCTTCCTGCCTCCTTTTTGAGGCGGAACAAGACTACTGTGAGGAGGGCTCAGGTCCCGACTTCCAAACAAATCTCGGCTGTACGCACCAACTAATCAAGTTGTGCAAAGCTGCATACGTTAAACAGCTTTCCCTTTTCAGAACCATCCGGGGGATATCAGCCACTCATGTATATTTTTGTTTAATTCCTCAGCCAACCGCTCTCACTGCTCCCCGCCTTTGCTTATACTCTCTGATAATTCACCTTTGAGCACTTTGGCTAGGCAGTTAAGCCTCGGGCAGTGGATTTTCTTCCTCAGTGGTATCTCATGCAGTCCCATGTTTACACTCAGGCTACTCATTCGATTGCTAACACGAGAACGCGCGCGTCATTAGCGGCCTGAACACATATTACTTTCACGCTCATAGCATATCTGTCGACAAAAGAGCATAGCAACAAAAGAGACATCGAATCTCGCACTGATATAACTTCAAGCATACTTTACAGCACAAACACACAAAAGCAGGGCACGAGCCTCATGTGGAAGCGAAGGAAAAAGATGAAAAGGTATATGTACTTGTTTGCAGGTCTGCAGGATTAATTAAGCCTTAGGCAGGATCAGAAAACAATAACTCTAATTAACTAAGGCGCACGTTAGGATTCACATTCTAAGAACAACAATAATTCGAGTCCATGAATGTTGTTTGCATACAGGACTGAAGTAACTCCCTCTGCTAATAATTTCTCACTTTCACAGATATTCGACTAACTTTCTATGGCAACCAATTTACAGCATTTTTATAGGTGGTACAAAATAATATGTCCCTCGACTAAGGGGCCCTACCGTGCTCAGACCTGATCGAATGTCTTTTTTCTTCACAGTCGTTAAGTGTCCAGCCTTGAAAGTAAACGCCAAGCTTCACGTCAGCCCCAGTCGTTGCAAGAAAAAACCGTCGAATTACGACTCTATTTGCCAGTAAGTACGTTGAAAGAAGTGTCTTAACAAGAGGCTGAATTTTTTTTCTGCTTCCATATCATGCCTTTATCAAGTGTAAACGCGAACTACAGATTGCTTACGCGTTCAAGATTTTTTTTTTTTGCAGTGGAATTTAATTCCTATTCGTAGAGCGCTTTACTTTTTTTTGCCGATGGGGAGGTGAGTGCGAGTTAAGAAACGTAAGTGCTGCTAAAACGGCTCATTAGAAACAAGCGTCAAGAACTTGAGCTCTCTGTGTATTCTTTTCACGCGGACATGGTTTTGTAATACGCGTGTGCGCCTCTTGATCCTCGGTGCCAGTGGAAAGGTAACTGCTGCTAAAACGGCTCATCAAAAACAAGCGTCACGAACTTGAGCTCTCTGTGCATTCTTTTCACGCGGACATGGTTTTGTAATACGCGTGTGCGCCTCTTGATCCTCGGTGCCAGTGGAAAGGTAACTGCTGCTAAAACGGCTCATCAAAAACAAGCGTCACGAACTTGAGCTCTCTGTGCATCCTTTTCACGCGGACATGGTTTTGTAATACGCGTGTGCGCCTCTTGATCCTCGGTGCCAGTGGAAAGGTAACTGCTGCTAAAACGGCTCATCAAAAACAAGCGTCACGAACTTGAGCTCTCTGTGCATTCTTTTCACGCGGACATGGTTTTGTAATACGCGTGTGCGCCTCTTGATCCTCGGTGCCAGTGGAAAGGTAACTGCTGCTAAAACGGCTCATCAAAAACAAGCGTCACGAACTTGAGCTCTCTGTGCATTCTTTTCACGTGGACATGGTTTTGTAATACGCGTGTGCGCCTCTTGATCCTCGGTGCCAGTGGAAAGGTAACTGCTGCTAAAACGGCTCATCAAAAACAAGCGTCACGAACTTGAGCTCTCTGTGCATTCTTTTCACGTGGACATGGTTTTGTAATACGCGTGTGCGCCTCTTGATCCTCGGTGCCAGTGCAAAGGTAACTGCTGCTAAAACGGCTCATCAAAAACAAGCGTCACGAACTTGAGCTCTCTGTGCATTCTTTTTACGCGGACATGGTTTTGTAATACGCGTGTGCGCCTCTTGATCCTCGGTGCCAGTGGAAAGGTAACTGCTGCTAAAACGGCTCATCAAAAACAAGCGTCACGAACTTGAGCTCTCTGTGCATTCTTTTCACACGGACATGGTTTTGTAATACGCGTGTGCGCCTCTTGATCCTCGGTGCCAGTGGAAAGGTAACTGCTGCTAAAACGGCTCATCAAAAACAAGCGTCACGAACTTGAGCTCTCTGTGCATTCTTTTCACGCGGACATGGTTTTGTAATACGCGTGTGCGCCTCTTGATCCTCGGTGCCAGTGGAAAGGTAACTGCTGCTAAAACGGCTCATCAAAAACAAGCGTCACGAACTTGAGCTCTCTGTGCATTCTTTTCACGTGGACATGGTTTTGTAATACGCGTGTGCGCCTCTTGATCCTCGGTGCCAGTGCAAAGGTAACTGCTGCTAAAACGGCTCATCAAAAACAAGCGTCACGAACTTGAGCTCTCTGTGCATTCTTTTTACGCGGACATGGTTTTGCAATACGCGAGCGCGCCTCTTGATTCTAGGTACCAATGCATACCAGGCTGGTCCCTGGCCGACGCGATTTCGAAGAGGCCTATTGACGGGGAGCGAAAGTGCCTAGAAAACGGGACATGGCTGAACGGAGAGCAGCACATAACGTGCATAGGTAAGTCCTTGCGATTCGAGAGGGGAGAGCGATAGCATCTTTATAGAAAGCTTTCGAAGGTCGGCCTCTGGCTAGTCCCATAGGAATCACGACGCTTTCTGAGAACTAAAACCACCGCGAACAAATTAGGTACCAAACTGAAAAAGGCGATGGAACGTCCAAACGCAAGTCGAGAAAGCCGGGTGAGTTGGTATTGCACCGCACTGAAGAAGCAAACAGCACAAAAGATGGAAAAAAAAAGCGAGAAGACAAGGGCCTGACTCGAAAATTCGAACGGGCAAGCATATATAACATCTAGCACTAAAAAAAAAGCACCAAACATGCAAACAAAAAAATCAAAGGCAACCACTGCAACGCATGCTGTGGTACATGCGCTAGCATTAGTCCTCCTGGTATTTCCTTCACCTGTAGTCCGCTTCGGCTGCTTAGCGATGCTAGAGATTGTCTTGCCTTCGCATTAGAAGCCCTGCCGAAGCCTATCTCTTCCTCTTGATTCCGACTATGATGTCATCAACCCGCTTTTGTTCTTTCGCATAATCTGCCCGCTTCCGATCTCTTAACGTTACACCTATCATTTTCCTTCCCATGGCTCGCTATGCTGTCCTTAAATTAAGCTGAACCCTTTTCGTTAGCCTCCATGTTTCTGCCCCATAGGTGAGTACCGGTAAGACATTGGTAAACTACCATTCATGATCTGAAAGAACCTAGCATATGCGCTTCCCCTATTTTTATTCTTCTAGTTATTTCTCTCTCAAGGTCCGGATCAGCGGTCACTACCTGCCCTAAGTAGACGTATTTCTTTTCCGCTCCCAGCATCTTGCTACCAGTTGTGACGTGCTGTTCTCTTGCTAGACTGTTGAACGTTACTTTGGTTTTGTGCATGTCAATTTTTAGACCCACCGTTCTGCTCTGTTTAACTCATTGATCATGCTTTGCAGTTGATCTCCTGCGTGACTGAGCAAAACAATATAATCAGCGAATCGCGAATTACTTAGGTATTCCGCATTAATTCTTATCCCCAACTGTTCCCAATTCAGGCCTCGGAATACCTCCTGTAAACAGGCGGTGAATAGCATTGGCGAGATCGTCTCTGTCTGCCTGACACTCTTCCTTATTGGAATTTTATTGCTGACTCTATGAAGGACTTATATATATATATATATATATATATATATATATATATATATATATATATATATATATATATATATATATATATATATATGTTTTCCAGTATTTTTGCATGATTGTTCTACATCCCGATTTCGCGATGCCTGCACGACTGCTAAGGTTTCATCTGAGTCAAATTCTTTCCCGTAATCACTGAAGGCTTTATGTAGAGGTTGGTCATATACTGAGCATTTCGCTTATCCCGTGATTGATAGTGTGAACGTGGTCTGTTATCTTTTAGCAGGATTATAAGTAGTTGAAAGCATAGTTTAAGTTTAGAGATGTGATGATGTTAGGAGGCAATTCGTTGTGCTCACGTTGAAGCACACCAGCGTAGTTGTGCGTTGACGGTTGCTTGGCAATTGTTGGGCCCGCCGCCCTCAGGGGGGGCGGTGACTGAGGAGCTTTGAACCTGCTGCCCGGCGGCCCATCCGGTCATAGACCGCCGTGGTTCACATCGGGAAAGAAGGAGGCGGGGACACTGTTACGCCAACAGGCGTGAGACAGTTGGCTCTGAAGAAATAATCTACGCTGCAAGAGAGGAGGCAAAATCACCGGTTTAGCTCCATGACGAAAGAAGACTCCGCCTCATGGTTCGTTGGCACCGAATTGGAGCTACAGCTCACGCGCAAACGTTTCAGTGGCCAAACTGTCGAAGCTACTCCGTCGTGTCTTTCCTGACATTGCTGACGCATTTCGTTTACAGATAGAAAAACGTTGTATCGTATTGTACTATTATGGTTTACGTTTTCTGCTCAGTTCAGTGTTTAATTTGTTTCAAGTGCTCACCGAAAGATCAATAACAACTTGTTACGACACGACTCTACTTGCGAAAAGCAAACATTGGTGTGCTAATACGTTTTCATGTGAGCTGTGCAAACTCATGTTACAGACGCTGAAAAGCCGGTCATCGTGGGCTGCCCATTGGACATGACGGTCCACAATGATCGCGGCAGTCCGTTCGCCGAAAACGTGTCATGGCCAGAACCAACAGCCATCGACAATTCCAACTCAACCACAGTGGAGCTAGTGATTCCACCAGAGATCAAGTCCTTGCCGCACCGATTTCCGATAGGGGAACACGACATTGTGTATGTTGCCAAGGACAGCGAAGGTCTCGTATCGGAACCATGTGCTTTCAAGGTGTTCGTAGAAGGTGAGAGATGTTCTTCAGGGACTGGATCTCCGAGTGTGTTTGAAAAATGTAACTTGGCCCTGCAAGCTGGAAAGATTCTTTATCATTTATGGCGGTTTAACGTCCCAAAGCGACTCAGGCTATGAGGGACACCGTAGTGAAGGGCTCCGGAAATTTGGACCGCCTGTGGTTCTTTAACGTGCACTGACATCGCATAGTACACGGGCCTCTAGCATTTCGCCTCCATCGAAATTCGACCGCCGCGGCAGGGATCGAACCCGCGTCTTTCGTGTCAGCAGCCGAGCACCATGACCACTTCGTCACCGCGGCAAAGGAGTCTAGTTGGGCAGAATAAGACAGCTGAGAAACGTGGTATTACAAAGCCACTACAGTGGCTAGTATGCTGTACATTGTACAGTAAACGACGCAGAAACGATACAGGTTCGCGTATACTGCTGCGTGTCATGTTTCTCGGTTGTGTACTGTAAGCCTCTGTGAATCAGTATAGCGCGCCTCGTACCATACAGTGTTAATACAGTAAAAGAGAGTGTACACAGAAGACGCTATTACATTTGAACCAGCTCTGCATGCCACGTACTGGGTATTTTGGTTTTAATTACGGTGGAATTAAAATATTGCCCTGACAACGACGGATCCTCTTGGTTTCCATGATATCGTTACCAGCAGTATGTCGAAATTGCATTAAAGCCCTTTCGTGAGCTAGATATTTTATACGAACTGGTTCCTTCTTTCGTTAACGTGGTAAAGGTGCCATGTCACCTGAAGTACCTAGTCAAACCATAGCTTGTTGAAGCTTAGCGACAGCCCAGATGCGTACTGATATTGACACGTATCTTCAGAAAATAGTGTGTTGATATCAAAATTAAAAAAAAAAATGAAATTTTAGTTCTACTGCATTATGATGCTCGCAGCCATTCAATACTGTCTGAAACAATGCCTCGGTAGGGATTAGCGCGAATTTTTTAAACCTTAATTAGAATTACTGCTATAACCTTCTAATGAGGCGTTGCAGGAATAGTAACGGCTCTTTTCAAAGCGCCTAAGAAAAGAAATTAAGAAAAATCCCAGTTATGCAGTTGACATTCGTGATGGTACCTAGATTTGTTCTCGCGATAAATTTTCAGCTTTACTAGGATGTAATATGGCCTCACCTTAATGTCATGAAGGCGGAACCTTGATTCTTACCGCGAGTCGGAGTTAGGGCTGCCGCATTTCCTTTCCGACATTTATCACCATGACACAACCAATAAGAATCTTAGTCCAGGTTTTAGGCACCGAAGAGGATAATCTTGGCGAGGATGCATGAATTTGCCGGACATTCTTTCTGGCTCGATGGGAAGAATACCTGGCAACATAAGACATGAGTTACGTTGCGATGCTAGAGTGGAACGCGCTGAAAAACGAATACAAGTTCAGCGATAAAAAAAAAACGCAGCTGCGCCTACGTTTAATAAGACACGAATCTCTGTTTATTCAAAATTAAAATATTTCTTACTAATTCCGCATAAAAATTTATTCAAAATTTTTTATATTGTAGTTAGCGCTTCACACCTATCATTGGACAGATATCACTGACTCTAGCACCTACATGAAGGAGACAAGAACAAAAATCAGTGTCTCAGTTAATGCTTTGGCTAGGTAAATTTTAATCAGTGCTCTATGTTGACAGCGCTAAGAGAGTCGAGCTTAGCCGAATCGTTAGAAGAGAAAAAATTTCACAAGGGCACCTAATTCCGTTATTCGTGGGCAGTACGATAACATTTTCAGGTGTTAATGCATTTACCCACAGTGACGTCACTGCCACCAGCCAATCGGTACGCTCCGGTGTGGTGACGTCAGTTCCCTCCTGCCAATCAGCGAATTCAGCTTCCGGTATTTTGTTTTCTCTTCTTTCCGCCTTAGATATTGATGCACCGCAAGTGGCCTTTTGTCCTGACGACATAACCGTCCACCACGAGAAGCGGAACTTTAATGTCACATGGGAGGAACCGAAATTTGTGGCAAGTAGTCGTTCAACTTCCTGATAAGCGTCTTTCATTTTATCAAGAAAGTTTCCGGACTTTTCGCAACGTTAAATTGAAGGTGTTAATTAGCAGAATTTTATTTTAGACTTAGGACATGGTCGCAAATACCGACCTACTGGCATAACTTGTTGAGTGTCCTAAATTTGCGCACGTGCCTTAAGCGTCGCTGTAGCCGGCAGAACCACGCCCGGCTGCGAACTGTGCCGTGACTGTTTAACTTGTTTCAAGGATAACGGCCCCGAAGAACTGAAGATCGTCTCCGACAGAGAACCAGGCAGCGCCTTCAGCTGGGGTCCCCCAAGCACCGTCACCTACCAGGCAACAGACGCAGCCGACAACACAGCGAACTGCTCTTTCGAGGTCATCGTGAAACGTAGGAGGATGATCGTGTCACTTCTTTTTTCCAGTCCAATTTGTTTAACTCTCGGAGTGGTTACGAATACAACTCTGAATGGTCTCCGGGACTAAACGTTGCACTCAGCAACTTGACGACGGCTCCCTGAGGCACCATAATACAAGACAGCAGACAACGAAGATTATATTAACATAAGCAAACTATAAGAATTGAACACTCAATAAAGTAATATTGTAAAAATGCGTACAAATCATTTAGCATGGAAAACGTAGAACCGGAGGAAACAACCAGAAAAAAGGGAACCTACAGTAAAACGGAGAGTTGAGCTAGTTGTTACATGCTGTTGGGAATAACAGGCGCTTAGACGAGGGACAAAGAAAGAAGAAGACAACGGGACAGGCTCTGACTACCAACTGAAAGTTTATTAGAAAAAACACGCAAGATAAACACCTTCGGCAACCAGGAGCACGTGCGCAATGCCAAAACCCATATAGATACATCAGTCACTTGAATCAAGATACATTAGTCATGAACTGTTACAGAGGGGGTGCTCACGCACGAGTCCATGTTTTTTATGAATAGGAAACGGTTCACTGATTTCCCTGGTTAGTTTATCTGTGTTTGTACAGGATCCTAGCTTCATTAAAAATGGGAGTGCATGATTTTTCTGAACATTCAGGTTGGTTATTCCGTAGACAGTTCCTGTAATGCAAAGCTTCATTTGAGGACGGAGCCCCTTTCAAAAGAGTGTTGTGGTCTCAAAGGCGGGTATTCAAACACCTTCCTGTTTGACCTATATAGGTCTTCCCGCACGTGAACGGCACTTCATACACAACCCCTTCAGTACAAGAGATAAACCTCAGGTCATGCTTTATTTGGCACCCTCTTTTTTTGTTTTTCCTCGCTTCTTTTCCTCTTCCCTGGCCCATCTGTCTATAATGGCGCATAATTTGCCAAACTTGTTTGGTACAGAAAAGATAACATCGATGCCATATCTGCTGCCTACTTGCTTCAAAAGGTGTGACGCTTGCTGAATGCGCGGTAGAACAGCTTTTTTTTTCATCTTTTTTGAAGGTTCCCGTGATTATTGCCTTTTGACCTTTTTAAGTATCTTACTGCAACCAAGTAGTAAGACGTCATCTGGAAAGGGCGGAATTCTTAGCCTCTGAACCTGCTGATTCCTGCTGTCTTCTTCTTCTTTCGTCCCTCGTCTCAGCGCTGTTGTTCCCAGCAAAAGAAAATATAACAACAAAAAGGTGCCCTTGACGGCATGCGTGGGCCATTTTGTTGCCGCTGAGACGTCGATGTATACCCCCTTTAGCACAAGCCGGAACAGAAAGGCGTTTTAAGCACATCCGCCTTCAGCATTATCGCCAGTGCATTCCTTGATCACGGATGAACTTTCCCTTTCTGTACTTTGTTCTAGCAGCGAGAGCCCTCAAATGCGAAAATTTTCAGGAAATTGGTTTTTGGCTTTTGAGGAAAGGAAAAGGCGCTGTAATTGTCTCACATCTGAGTGGAGACCCGAACCAGCCAGTAAGGTAAGGAAGGAAGTCGGAAGTGAAAGAATAAACAGGGAAAGAGGTGGCGTTGTGGGGGGTTCCGGAATTATTTCCACCACCTTGGGATCTTGAGTTCATATACGAAAATAAAATGATTGCCTTGACGTCAACTCCTCGCATACGCTGTTTCCAGACAGCTTTTCCAGCTTTCACGAACGCAGCCGTCGACGAAGTAATCTTCTGTGCTTGGTATAGGAGCAATATATGCTATCAACTATATATAAGTTTGTTTTTACTTTGCATTTAATGCTCGCATTTGTTCTTTGATCTGCAGCTTACCCGTGCCCTTATGTTTCTCCACCCAAGAACGGATTCGTTACATGCGACTCGGAGATCAGTCGGCAATTCTGCAGCGTCTACTGTGACAAAGGTTATGACTTTGTCTTTAAGCCCGAACCTCTCTATCGCTGTAAGCAAACCCGTGAAGGCGGACAGTGGAGCTCTTTCTCGAGAGGGAGGCTTAGGTTTCCATGGCCAGACTGCGCAGGTAAGAAAAAAAATCTTATTTTAATCATGAAACACGCATGGTCGCCGTGGCTGAAGCGCCTTGATTATTTATTTCCTAATGCCAGTTAGAAGAAATGAACAGAAGAAACGGTGATAGTTTACAAGACCTAGCATTCCTTTTTCCTTCGTTTTAATTGTATGTGTTTATGTGGTGCTTGTGTGTCTGGTGCACAGCCAGTGTATGATGGCCCCTTGCAACCTATCTTGGCCCTCATTCTAGCCAACTTTGGGGCATAAAGAATGAAGTGAGATCTGTCTTGCTGCTTTTAATCTTCTGACCCTTTCTCTATGAACGGCAAATGTGGGCAACACTTGCACAATATAGCAATAAAGCGCTTGCACAGGGGAGGCTTTTTTCACAGGCGCAGGCATGGCGCAAGAACAACAAAATATGAAGGTCGCTAAGACGCAAAATGGTAACGAGGGTGCAGCACGGGCCGAATTTCCTAATGATCCACTTCATTCGGCTAGACGTCAATCGTGACGCCGGTCCGCCAGTGCGACAAAGACGCGGGACACGTTTGCGCATATAAGTGGCATCGCGGGTGTGTTCCTGCCGCGACCAGCGTGACATCTTCTCCCACGGCCTACGTCACTGGGAGCAGCGACCAATGGCAGAGGACCACATGTAGGAAAAATGAAATGGATCATTAAAATATGCGGCCCTACATCTAGCACAGTGAAGGAAATGGTGAAGGCCATCAATTAGAGAAAGCAAGGACAGGTCGCCTTTACGTGCCGTTCATGAGCGCTGCGGCCAACGTTGAAGAATGTGCCCGTTAGATGGCTTTACTTGTCACGCGCCAGAGGTGTGCCTGAGTATACTCATAAGTGCTATCGCATTCCTACGCTCCATACCCCCTGAAAGTGGATTGCTTTGGTTTTCGTACACCTTTACTTTCAAATGACGACAACGGCTGAATGTTTTTCCTTGCTTCCTCCAGCGTCATCAAAGAGCAAGAAAACAGACTTGACAGTTGACTTCACGTTCGCCACCAACTCCTGTAATATAACCGAAGAACGCAAAGCGGAGCTGAGGAAAAAGTTTTTCGAGAAGATAACCAAGCGGTTGGCAAAAATTCCGGGCATGTGCGAAGCCTCTAGTGGCTGCACGGTGGACAACGTGGCCATTGACTGCGAGGAGAGGAAATCTTTGGACAAAGAGCCCCGGGTGCACCGCAGAGACCTCAGTGGGCGCCGCCGCTTCGTCAGGAGGCAGGCCACCGACGACGAGGATGGCGAGGACGACTTCGGCTTGAGGATCTCCTTCAAGATTCCACTGGGAGAAGACTTCAACGCGACGCAGCTGATCGACAGTTGCAGTGTGAGAACTCATGGGTGTGTTTGTTGTATGCGCACTTGCGCGCTTCAGGGCATGTTTGTGATATCATGCGAGAAGTCATTTTTGTGGAGTCGACCTGTTGCTCGAGGTCTTCGGCTACTCGGGAGACCAACCACTCTGTCAAGTTCATGCGAGCTTAGTTAACCTCGGCTCACCTCAGCTCGGGTTACACAGGTTCTTGTCAGCATCTTTCACTCCCTCACAACTAAGTACATTGATTAGGTTGGGGCGACCTAAAAGAATGAAAACTAATAAGCCCCTGCACAACTAAATAGAGTCAACTTTGAGTAACTAAGCTTAATATTCTCAGGTCGTTTAGTTTAAACTCAGTTCAGTTCACGTTGCTCAGTCGGTCAGTTAGCCGAGTCAGATCAGTCAGTGCTGGACAGCAAGTCAGGGGAATGCAGCCTGTGGACTTGCGCTGTAGTAAACAGAATTATTAGGGGGAACAACGTTGGGTCAAAATACTTGGTACATACGTCATTGGTATTACGTTCACACTCACAGCAACTTCTTGTCCACAAAGTTAGCAACCTTTTCCTACTATTTTTTGTACTTGAAGCAAGGTACCATCTCATTTAGGCCCATGCAGTTTTGTAGACAGCAAAGTGAGTTGCACGCCGTATCAAATGTCCGCAATTCCATAGAAAATTGGCCAGGCATACTGGTGATGACGAGAGAATAGTGGACCGCTGTTAACACCCTGCAGTGCTGTTCTTGAGCTGCATGTTCTGGGTAACTTATGGCATTATATTTTTCATTAGGACTGCAAGAACACCAGCCTGGTACACCCAAGTGCAGTCGAGGCGACAGCGATCGCTCAGGCATTGGAGGAAGCAGGCCTTGAAGTCGCCAACAGCACAATGGCTGAAATACTGCCTGAGGCCTCCTTCGTCGAAACAACCCATACAATAAGAGCCGTCTGCGACAGAGGACAGGTTTCCAACGAACTATTGTGCGGTAAGCTCTAATGTTTGCTGACAGGTTGCAGATGACCTTGCTAGTGTAAATAACTACTTATTCAATCCTGCTTTGCGATAGTTGTCTTCAAGCAAGCAATTGTTGCTGTTACTAAACGGTTTTCTGTCATAACTTTTAAAGTGTTTGAAACTAGCCAATTATCACCTTGGGCTGGTTTAAGCAGGTGTCGCTTAGCCCTCTGCCTTCAGGCTTGTGTAGTTCTGCTAGTATTCAGCTCTTTTGTGAAGACGGAAGTACCAACTTCCGGGCTAAATGACCGGCTAATCGTTTTGCGATCCCCTCGTTAAATATTGTTTTTTTTTATGCACATCAATTTTGAAAGGGCAGCATATTTCGTTCCTGCGTTGCAGGCCTTTCTCGACCGCCGAAGAGCACACGTTTGCGGAGGTTACCCGAGCAACATGCGCCCTCTTTGCAGGTGTTCTCCCCCCCCCCTCCTCCCCCTTCCACACACGCTCGCTGCGCCCCTTTCCTAACTGGTATGTGCATGAAATGTCAGGAATACAAGTCCAGCAATTTCGGACAAAAATTTCTAAAATTGTAAAATTTTAAGATACTTCTGCGGCAATATTGAAGGTAATGTTCCATTCTTCTGATACGGAGCAAAATATTTCCTTTAAAGTGTTTCCATCGGTCGCATCGAACAGTTAAGACTCCCATGAAAAACAAAAGGGTAAACGCTTATGACGATAGCAAAAACGAGAATAGAAGAAAAAATTCAAGACTGCCGTCGGGGGATCTGTCGACATATTGATTGCTACAGTGAAATCTTATTTTATATAAAAAAATTGCGTTCATAAACGGTTTCCCGCTCAGAAATGCTTGTTTCCAGAATTTCTGGGTATGTGAAAAAAACGTTGCGTCCGAAAGTGTCATATTTTATATTTGCTCCGCCTTTCTTTTGCAGTGAACTGCCCGTTAGGGACCTTCTACGGCAACGAGACCACTTGTCTGCCGTGTCCGATAGGCACCTACTCGGACCGAGAAGCGGCAGACTCGTGCATTCCCTGCCCGGCCAACAGGACCACCCTGGTGGAGAAGGCAAGCTCCGAGTCCGAATGCCGAGGTAAGCTGAAGGCCGAGGCTGCTTCGAGGAGTTGGGCACTGCCGTTTTAACTCCCATGAAACGTTCCCTTCCAGATTTCGTTTTACCGTCACTGCGCCCTCTGTGGGCGATCCAGTGAAATGTCTATCCTTTATCTGACAGCAAAGTCTTTTCTCTGATAACCTACTCCATCCTTCCATTAAATGAATCCTTTTGCACTCATTCCTTGCTACAGATACTATTTCGGGTGTGCTTTCCAGCATGCGAATAACCGGAGAATGGGAGCCGCAAATGCTCACAAATTCGAAATAACCACTGTCACGTGATTATGCATCTGTTGTCTTTCCTCGCGAACAGAGCTTTGCAAGCCCGGCACGTGGTCCACGACCGGAAAAGCGCCATGCACGGCGTGCGCCCATGATTCCTACCAGGACCAAAGTGGCCAGTCGTCCTGCAAGAAGTGCGCCACCGGCCTGTCGACGGGACGTTTTGGCGCTGACTCACCGGCATCCTGCAAAGGTACGTTGCTAAATGCAGACAAGCGTATAGCAGTTATTCCGGAGCTGAGTGTGCCTGAAACGTGCCTTGCGAGTGAGGTCTACCGTCGTGCAGTGCCCGTCTGTGGCGTCCCCTGTTTAACTCTGCGAAAACATGTCTGCGGAGATAAATGAAGATTGCCTTCTTCTCCTGGTATCCCGTCAAGTAGGAGTATGTCACTTATTTGCGCTTGATCTTGACTTTCGGCCCTGAAAAATGGTTGTACGAAAACGAAAGCGCGTGAACGATGGCGGTGGCCCATGGCGTTTGAGATTGGAACGTGTGACGGTCCTGATTAGGGTTGCTCACGCTTTCTACGTTTTTGAGGGGTCACGCAGAGTTGAGAGGAAATGAAACACAAGACCCGGTAACAGAGAAAACAGGTTTATTTATTAGTTTAAACGGCGACTGGCTCCTGTGGGACCCGTCCACGGGATGCGGAACGTGTCGAATGAGACGGCAGCACGAGTCTCACTGGCTCGAACCACGTGATGCTGCTCTGCACTGGAGTCAGGAGAGGGCCGGCTTGTCGGTGGTTGCTAGGCGAGGTGACGGTTGCCGGTAGGAAGACGGCCGGGATTTCAAGAAGTAGTCCAGTCTCGCCAGTGATACGTCGTCTGTGACGAAAGTGGGAACAGCTGTCGGATTTTTCCCACGGCTTGTACCCGGCCGACTGAGGCCAGAGTTGCCGCAGGCGGCGAGCTACTCCAGGGGCTCGGTGCTCGCATTCTATGCCCCTTTCCTAGAGCTCGTGGTCTTCCTCCTCTCCTGCTGCTCGCCCTCCGACGTGCGGTGAGTTTCGTACGCAGGGTCGTCGTTCCCACTCTCTCCTTGCACCCCGCTGTCCAATGTCGTCATCTGAGCCCTAGTGGTGGCGCTTGCTGCTGCGTTTCCGTGCGGCATGCTCTCCAGGCATGTTCGGCCAAGCTCCGGCAAGTTTTGTTCGTCACACATGTAAACTGCCCGCATTTTGCAGTGCCTTCGTCGTATTTATGCAGGCGCAGCTGATATGGTAGCGCGACTCAAGCCGCGCGTGGGCTATATTGTTGTCGAGTTAATAACGCGGGTGGCAGGATGCATCGTTCGTGGAAACCAACAGCTGAGATATTTCTCCCGAAGAGTTGACGACGGCTTCTCTTCGGGACGCCACCTTGCTCCCCGTATCCTCCCCCCCCCCCCGCCCTCACCTCATGAGAGAACGCACTCCAAGACACACATGAGCCGGCAACCGAGGTCTCTGTAAGTGACCCAGGCACTGCAGTGGAGGCAATGGACTAAAATATCCGGCCAAAGCAGGGCGCATTAAACCCCCTGGACCACTTGGATCGTTTACTACGCACGAGTACCAAGGCGACGGTGACGGCCATCGGCACCGACTCGTAGATCAAGCCGGTTGTGTACCCTACGCATCGAAAGGGGGATGAAGGGAAGGAGACAAAAGGAAAAGAGATGGAGGGTTAAGTTCACCATGTCCATATGACTAGGCCATGGCTTAGGTCTGCTGTGGCCAGCTAAAGCAAAAGAAAATGTTCACAGTGTAATTGCATGCTGAAGCTAAGGTCTTTTGCTTTATATTATCTGAACAGCCTGATATCTGACGTCCTCTGCTGTCGAAAGTTAGACACAGTCCTGCAACCTTGTACTCCGTGATAAGGCGTAGGTTAATTGGCGTAATGCGGCCTTCAGGGACACTTGATGCAGCACAGCAACAGAAGAGTGCCCTGAGAAGGTCCCCTGCTACAGTACCGCTGTAGATAGTAATTGTGCTTTTTACTCAGACGAAAGCGATCGCAGTTAGCTTCGAGTTTGAATTTTCTTTCGTATTTGTCACACATAGTGATAAACCCATCCACTGCGACATTTTCCTCCAGGTGTGTGCGACCCCGGCACGTACTCGTGGAACGGCCTGACGCCCTGCGAGGCTTGCCCCCTTGGCCAGTACCAGCCAGCAAGCAATCAAACATCGTGCATTCAGTGCGACGCTGGGCTCAGCACGCAAGCCACGGGATCAACCAGTGAAGCTGACTGCATGGGCGAGTAAACGTTCGCTGAACGATAATAAAGGGATGATTTTGAGTAGTTGCGTTAGTTCCAAGATGTGTAATGACTCGTTTCCTTTTCATCGTTAATGAATAACCGCCGCGTAGGTTTGCGCACTGGCACAAATGGAGAGCGTCAGGAGTGGAATTGGTCCTGTACTGGACGTGACCGCCGTCTATGTTCGGTTCCAGCGCCGGACCAATGTAGCAGGCTCAGCCCCTGTGCCAGTGGAGCCACTTGCGTAGACGAGCCTCGCGGTTACCGGTGTGAGTGTCCTGCCGGTCTCAGCGGCAGGAACTGCACGGAGAATGCGGACGACTGCGCGCCTGGCCTCTGTCAGAACGGGGGCACCTGCGTCGACGGCCTGGACTCGTTCTCGTGCCGCTGCCCGCCGGGATACGCGGGAAGCACGTGCGAGATCGATGAGGACGACTGCGCATCCGGTGAGGACCTATCGCGGTTCTTCCGAAGGGCTCGCATCCGCTGCAATCCGCTGAACTTTGCAGCTGCGGTGTATGCGTGGTTTCTATTCGATAGGCTCAAACAAGTGCAGGCTGGAGGCAGAACAACAAGGATAAACCTTATGTGTACCTAGTTTCTAGCCACCCATTTTTCTTTTGTCTTGGTTTTTTATGCTTTTTGACCGCATTTTCAAGTCTACAGATTAACTGCCCATTCTTCGGTTTGTGCTTTGTTGTCCTCGGTTATCGCTGTTACTCATCCTTAAACTTTAAAACCTCGCATCGTGTTGAATTTTATCGCTTTTATGAATTTTACCGCTGTTATCTGCCCTTTACAGTGTGACTGACATCAACTCAGCTGATATCTTCCCTAGGACTAAATATTGCGCGTGCGCCTTCTGTTGCTTCAGTTGTTAGTCGTCACCTGTGTAGTCTATCTTCATCGTCCTGTCTATTTACTGTTTCTTTCCCCCGTGTAGAACCAGCTAGCCCGCAGCATACGCTCGTGGAAACAATTTTGTTCGATGTTTGTTACAGCGCTAGATTTATTAAATAAGTTTTTTTCCCTCACGTTTCGAGTTGTCGGCGTACTTATCTGCGCGAGTACTTTTATCCGCAGCAAAATGATAGGCACCTATATACCTCGTCATAACAGAACGGTTTATTAAAAATTAGTGGATATATCGAAGGAACGATGATTCCTGATTAGAAGCTCGTTCGACAGGGACTATAACGAAGCCACGGCTGTAACGAAGTAATAGCCGGGCCCCTTCAACTTCGTCGTAACGAGATTCGACTGTACATATGTACGAAACTATCGTCTCCGGACCACGGCCTTTCTACTCTGGACTCCCTCCTCTGGGGAAGGGCAACTTGCGCAACCGAATTGGAACCGTAGACTTTAAGTCAGGCCGTGATGCACAGTACACTTCTCCTCGGCCACGAATCCGCTTAATTATTCATAGGCAACTACTGTTTGTGTTATCTGTGTTGATCAGTGGCAAATCACTGGCAGTGCCAGTCCTGCGTACCGTCATGAATGCGTCAATCATTTCGAGAATCTGCTTGCACTGAAGCCTCTCCGTACCTTGAAGTCGAGCGACTTTTTTTCACTGAATACAAATCCGTATGCAGTTTTAACATGATTTCAGGAAACACTTTACCAGTGGCCTAAACATTCTTGCCCTGTCAACAACGGTTGACATGTAAAGCTCACAGAGAAATTGTTCTTTTTGTGCACACTTTGATGGTTCTGCTTCAATCTTTGCACCTATTACTCGGGATGTCTTTCCTTCCTATTTTCCGCGTGTTTTCTTTGTGCTCAAGTCCTAACGACCATAATCATTATGTCAAGAAGAGAAAGGTCAACGTAAAACTTGTCCAGCTGTGAGAATTCCACAATGTCCGTCCCGTGGTGGCAATTTCAGGCCCGTGCCTGAACGGGGCAACGTGCATCGACGGCGTCAACCGCTTCGCCTGCAAGTGCGCCAAGGGATTCTCCGGAGGGCGATGCGAGGCGACTTTCCACGACTGCGCCACAATGCCCTGCCTCAACGGGGGCTCCTGCTTCGAAAGCCTTACGGTAGGCTGAATTTTTTTTTTACGGCGTTGCTTCTGTATGCCCTGATTCCCTAAAGCGAGCCTGTCACGTGACATTTTGGCGGAACAAGGAGGATGGCCCCGTGGTTCAGTCTCGAGAATGGAGTGAGTAGTCGTACCAGTCTCATTACGTGCGCCCGTTCAATCCCAGCGCCTCGTCTCTGTCCGCATAGGCAACGCCCATTGTTGCGAAATCCTGGAAAATACAAATGTGGGAGCATGCTCTAATTTGTAACTACATGGTTGTGTAAGTTATCTTCTCTTGGCCCTGGGTCTCAACGAAAACTTCCATGACCAGCATATAAAAAGAAAAACAGTTCCAGGTTCACCTGGACCACGTCATCACAGAAGGTGTATTTTCATGATCGCTCACTCTCCAGCCTACATGGTCCTAATGACTTAGGTATATCTGGTCAGCAGGTGGGCGCAGGAGTTTTGAGTAACGACGCATTACATATCGAAGTAACTTCAAGAGCTGATCTAGTCGGCACATATTGGCAGTCAAAGAAAGAATGCCTAGGACAAGTTTTCTCCAGTAGTAGTTCCATAATATTGTGACTCTGAGATAACGTCTGAGAGGAGAGACACGTGGAATGTGTTCCTATTGTGCGTTCGTGTTTTGTTCCGCTTCAGCGCTTTTTTTCAGTCTTGAGTCATCCATTGCTACGGCAAGCGCGGTTTAGCTACCTATTGTGCCTTACCTATTAAGTAAGACACGATCGATGAGCCCTCTAGATCTGTTTCCTTGTGCATTCTATCCTTTCGAGAATTCCTTTCTTTACGATTATTTCTTTTATAACTGTTGCTTTTTTTACCAGTGCACTCACGTCTCTGTTTTTAACAAAGGCCGCCGTACTTCGCAGCAGGCGCAACGCATAAGCGCACAGTTTTTCATTCTTGAATAATCTTGAAGCTTTCGGTCTGGTTTTATCGGGCTGAACGTCCCAAAGCAACTCATCCTATGAGTGTGCCTCCCGGAAGACGCGGTTTAGATCCCGGCCGCGGCTGTCGAATTTCGATGGAGGCGAAATTCTAGAGGCCCGTGTACTGTGTGCTGTCAGTGCACATAAAAGTACCCCAGGTGGTCGAAATTTCCGGAGCCCTTCACTACGGCGTCCCTCATAGCCTGAGTCGCTTCGGGACGTTAAACCCCCATAAACCAAGCCAAACACTATGAGGGACGCCGTAGTGAAGGGCTTCGGCAATTTCGACCACCTGGGGTTGTTTAACGTGAACTGACATCGCACAATACACGGGCCTCTAGAATTTCGCCTCCATCAAAATGAGAACTTTTGATGGGGGCTCGAAGGTTCCACACTTTCGAATCCATGGAGGCATGTATTTGAAATCCGAGCGCTCAGGATTTCATGATGCCCCACCGTTTCTCGTGTAGGCAGTATTCTCTTTACTGGCGCAACTCGTTCACTGGTCTCTGCCTCCCTGCTGATGCCCACAGCATGGTTTCCGGTGCTGCTGCCCGACGGGATTCACGGGCAAGAAGTGCGAGCTGGTGCAGAGCGCGTGCTCGCCCAACCCCTGCGAGAACAGCGGAACGTGCCTTAAGAAGGACGGAGACGCGTTCGAGTGCGCCTGCGCGCCGGGATTCGACGGTGACCGGTGTGAGAGGGACGTGGACGACTGCGCGTCGCAGCCCTGCCTCAACGGCGGCACCTGCGTCGACGGGCCCGCCTCGTTCACGTGTCGCTGCCACGGACTCTACGAAGGGCCCACGTGCGCAGCCGGTGAGTGAAATGCTCATTCCCTGCTCGTTCCCGGAGCTCGCGAGAGTCACGATAAAGTCTTCATACCGAAATTTGAGTTCTACGCCGACCCGCCGCGGTGGCTCAGTGGTTAGGGCGCTCGACTACTGATCCAGAGCTCCCGGGTTCGAACCCGACCGCGGCGGCTGCGTTCTTATGGAGGAAAAGCGCTAAGGCGCCCGTGTGCTGTGCGATGTCAGTGCACGGTAAAGATCCCCAGGTGGTCGAAATTATTCTGGAGCCCTCCACTACGACACCTATTTCTCCCTTTCTTCTTTCACTCCCTCCTTTATCCCTTCCCTTACGGCGCGGTTCAGGTGTCCAACGATATATGAGACAGATACTGCGCCATTTCCTTTCCCCCAAAACCAATTATTATTATTATTATTACGCCCGAAATTGTTCGAGGTGCGCATGCTCCTCCGGGCATGGTTCTTCGAGATTTTACTTGGAGGCAGAGGGCGCAGGAATCAATCAGTCAATCAATGCAGTTTCATTTACCAGCAAATCTTGCTGGTCGACCTGGGCTAGGAGCTGTGCACACAGCTTGACAAAGGCCAAGGGGACCATTACATGACAGTAGCGAACGTAAGAAAAAACAAGTTGCTTCTTTAACACAACATGAAAGGCACACCAGCAACATAAGAAATACGCATTGCAATCACATTACAGTAAGGAAATAATAGTAACAAAAAAACACTTTTACAGAAGGTATACAGTATAAATCAATCAGCACTATAGCGCGAAATATAAGAACAGCACATAAGGCAAAATACAAAAGTGTAAGTTACAATACTACACTTTTATATGCACAAAATGAGTCCTCAGTTTTTTGGGACTAAAAGCAGCTGTGTGATTATATTTGTTTTGCACATATGATAGATCTATGAGCCAGTGATTGTAATTTATAGTTTGTTCTGAAATACGGTATTTCCCATAAATCAGTGGAGCGAGTTTTAATATATGTACTCCTGTAGCCCAAAGACCCGAGGTTTTCTAGAAAGTTTTTGGCACCAGATGTAGAAAAATCCATAACTTGTAGTAATCGAAATTCACATATACGATCAGCACGTATCATGTTATATGTACTAATAGTATGCATAGTTGTGTGCATTGGCTGTATATTCTCTACATGACGGATTGCTTTTTTCTGAAGAAGCAGAATTTTATTTATGTTTGTTTTAGTTGTCGTACCCGACTAATGTGCAATAATTTATATATGAAACAAAAAGGCTTGATATAATTTGGAGTTTAGTAGTTTGAGGTAGGATCATTCGGCAACACGAGAATATTCCAGTAACAGCCGAAAGCATCTATCGCAGGTAATCTGTATGACTGTGCCACTGTAGGCGAGAGGAGAAGTAAACACCAAGGGTTTTACGTACGTTCACTATTTCTACGTTTCGAACTTCATATCGCAATGAGTAACCTGGTGGAACTAATTTTTTTTTTTGCGCGGAAAATAACAGCTTTAATTTTGGTTGGGCTAACCCTTATCCGGTTGCTTTGGACCAGGATTAAAGTTTTGAAAGGACATCGTTGCTCCACAGTATGAACTGCTCGATACTGGGACCTTGAAGAAGCAGGGCGCTGTCATCAGCATATATCACAAACTGAACAGAACAGTCTATGTTTACAATGTCAATGATATACGTATTGTATAGGAGATGATCTAATATGCTGCCGTGTGGTACGCCATATGTGATTGGTAGAAGAGCCGAGCATTGGTTTTTAATTGAAATACATTGATTTCTGTTCCTGAGGTAAGTTTCAATTATATTTAAAGGTGTCCCGCGAATGCCATACGTGGTAAATTTATTGATAATACCATGATCTATGCAGTGAAACGCTTTGCTGAAGTCCATAAAGATGCCAACTTTTAGCAGGCTATTGTCAATGTTCTGTAATTTTTTTCTTTAAGTACTAGCAAGGCTACCTCAGTCGACCGACCTTTTCTAAAACCAAATTGTGAGTCAGTTAAAATAGCCTTCTTGTCAAGGAACTTTGTAATACGAACGAACAGAGATCAACTTTTCCAACCCGTTCGAAATTGCGGGAAGCACGGAGATCGGCCGATAATTCGACGCCACGTCACGATCGCCACTTTTATAAATCATAGACACGCGCGCAGTTTTCATGGCGTCTGCGAATGCGCCAGATACAAGTGATAAATTGAAAATATGAACCAGAGCAGAAGCTATAAATGGTAAGACGTACTTTACTAGCTTTATCTGTAAGTTATCGATATCTAGTGATCTGTTATTGTGTAGGCCCATAAACGTGCTCTGTACTTCATATTCGTCAGTTGGCGCAAAAAACACTGTGTCAGCTCAGCTAGAGTTGAGAGTGACTGTTTGCAGAGTACTTGTTCCTGGGGGATTGACGCTTACAAAATGTCTGTTAAAGTGATCTGCTAATGCACAACCCCACAGTTCACGACCATTGGCAGTCATTGTTTTTGGAACGCAAGGTGTGCTATCACGACTGAGCACAGTATTTAAAATTTTCCACGTGGTGCCACGTTGTTATTTGTTCACATGAGCAAAAAGTTGTTGATAGCAACTTATTTTCGCTCGCCTAAGCTCAGCGTTTAATTGATTTCTAAGGTTTTGAAAGGCTATCAGTGTATCTTCCGAGCGCGTATGGAGGAAAGGATCATACAGGCGTTTTTTATTTCTTATTTCCTTTATATGTTCCTTGCCAATCCACGGTTTCCTTATATTCTTTCACGGTCTAAGAGTTTTGAATGGAAAATGTTTTACGTATACACGCACGAAGCTTTGAATAAATTCATTGTACGCATCGTTCACATTTGTTTTACTGAACACCGTGGACCAGTTGCATGACGTGATATCTTTTTTAAACGATTGCAGCCTATCATCTGTAATACACTGTACAATACCAGCCTCCTGCAGTTCGCAAGGATGGTTACGGTAAATCATAAACACGGGACATCATATGCCAGCGTACAGGTTCTCTGGACTGTAGTTTTGATATTTGTCAAAATGAGGTCAAGAGCACTCGTAGTATTAATAGTAATTTGGGTAGGCGCAGTGATTAAGTTCACAAAACCACTAGATTGCTGCACGGTATTAAACTCGTGGACAGCATTCGTTTAATCTAGAATATCTAAGTTTAAATCTCCCCCACTGATGAGATAAAAATTGTTTGCACGAACATAATCCAGCAGGAATTCGAAAAACTGCATAAAGCTACCAATGTTTCCGCAAGGCGGACGATATATAGCGCAAATAGCTTCATTCTTACTTTTGAAAGTTAATACTTCAAAGTCACTAGTTATTCTGCTAAAATCTGTTACAATTTCACGTGTCTTGTGCGTGGCAACATGTACTGCGACACCACCACCTCGTCTGTCCGTACGGTTCAGGAAAAAGTTGTCACAGCATTTCAGTTTTAACATATCATAACCATTGTAATACTATGTCTCAGAAAGCATGAGCATGGTAAACTCGAAGCCGATCTCTTTCAAAAAGGGGGTAATAGTGTCTTATTTGCCATTGACGACACGCGCTTAATATGAAGAAGAGACTGGCACGAATGGTCGAGGGGGCAAAGATCATGCGGAAGGATAAGTTCATCGTAATGCATGTTAGAGCGTGCCATGGGTAAGAACATTTGTTTTCACAGCAGCGAGTGCTTCCACGGATTTGTAGGAGCAGATCTTATTGAGGCAGCTTTCGTTTGTAATCGCCACGACCGGGCTGCCGCCAGCCTTTGTGGAAAAAAATGTTTCCATCGAACGACCAGACCGACTCCCACTGGTGTTCGTGCTTCCGTTTAACAGCCATTGCGAGCAGCTTTTCTAGCATTAGGGTGATGTTCATTCACGAAATATGGGTCAGGTCGAGATCTTCGTTTGTGAGGTGCGTCTTTTTGGCCTTTCTTAGGACACTGTCTCGTTTTGCCCGCGACCTGAGTTGCACAACAATGCTTGTCTTATCATCTTTCCGCGTGGGCACGCGATGGCATACTTCTATGTCCATTTGCACAATAGCATATTTAAGTCCTTCTTTTCCCGTCTTGCGTCTTGTCCAGTCTGGTTTCTTGAAATGTGAAGGAAATAGTTAATCACTGATAATAAATACTGTCAGGAATTAAGCATTTGTTCAGCAAGTTAACCGGAGGCCAAGGCCAGTGGAGTCCTGGTATAAGGAATCCATCTGCAAAGCTCAAAAGCACTTTTCTCTTACGGCTTCAATAGAAATATTTTTCCTCCTCCTTCTGCTTAACTCCTGCCACTTGTTAGAATTTGGGCTTAAAACTGAACGTGGTTGCGTGAAACGAGACAAATCCCTGCTAAGCGTGCATTAAAGGGACTGAAAGGAAGATTCTATTCATATTGTGTTATTTGTAAACAAAAATAAGTAAATAGATTATGTGGCTCTCCTTCGATACGTGTATGTTTTTACGGCATCAAAAGAATAATTTATTGAGGAGAAAATTGGATCTAAAAATTTTCCCACCATTCGACTCAAACTCGCGACTATGGTGATCGCTGTTATGAAGTGAACAGCGGCGTAACGTAGCCTCAGGGATTCGAAAATACGAAGTAAATCATGGCGTAACCTAGCCACAGGGATTCGCACGGTGAAAAAACAACTGTATCGACGACCCCAGTTAGCCTGAAAGAGCAGCCGAAGACGGCGACACCAGTATTAATTTTTTTCACCATTTCTAGTTTATAAAAGGTTCGTTTTCAGAGAGAGTCGTCTTTGTTATGGTAATGCGGTAATCTGTGGATACAGGCCAGCTGTAACTTGTCGTCAGCGTCCCCTTTAGCCTCACGCAACGTTTAGATAGGCGACATAGCTTCCCGACTTGGCGGCTGAATTTCTAATTCGACGATAGATGTCGGGATGGTGTGAAGAATATGGCGGCGGATGCAGAGAAAACAAATGGTTTGGTTGGCGGGGGTTTAACGTCCCAAAGCGACTCAGGCTATGAGAGACGCCAGAGAAAACAAATGATAAAAATTAAAGCTGCATGGCGTGCCTAATAATAGGTGCCCGAAATGAGTTCGCGAGCTTCCGAGGACCAGTGAATACAAACCCATACCGTACGTCTGGAAATAAGTGCTGCGTTTCGGTGCGATGCGAAGGTGGTAGCGATATATCACAGTAGCCTGTTTATGGGAAAAGAGTGGCATTACTACATGCAGCACCACGCGCCACAATATGCAGCACTATATGAGAAGAAAAATGCGAGATAAAACGGAGCGGAATTGGCAGGAAGCTGTGCGATACGCAGAAGAAGAGCGAAGAATAAAAAAAAAAGAATTAAATAAAAAGGAAGTGACGCCGGGTTCTCCAAACAAGAGGTTAAAATAAGAGGAGGACATGGTGATAACGATGCACCTTCTCTTGTCCTGTTTGTTAGCACTGTTGACCTTGTTTACAATGGAGTAAACACAACACCAGCATGTCTTCAACGCGGTTCGCAAAGCGCCACAATGGGTAACAGTTGGTACCTAGAAAAGTTGCTCCGCTTTGTGGCAGTGCGAAAACTCTGCTTGCTAGGCTCTTCACTTCTTGATGAAAAGAAGAGTCATAGGTCTGTACACCGGAATGAGAAAAATAGAAAACAAAGAAAATATTACCTCATCGCAGTTTTTTGTTTCTCTCTGCCCAGTGCGTTCGTCGCAGTTCTCGTTGAACTTCCCGAATGCCTCCGTCCTGAACTTCGCCAAGGTCTCGCTGAACCGCTTCCTGAGGGCCTTGACGCTGTCCTTCCTTATGAAGACTATCCAGAGCAAGGAACGCGGCACGGTGGTGTCCTACGCGTTCATCGATCCACGCACGACGACACTTCAGGACAACGCGCTCACAATCTCCGACCCCAACAACCTCCTGCTCTACGTCTTCGGCGAGAGCTTCGACACGAAGACAGTAGCCAAGTGAGGAATGCTCTTAACGTATTTGTGGCGGTTCTACTCAGTTCTACTCAGCTCAGGTTCATGCTGCCTGGCTTCATCATCTATATGTAACGAGTCTCATAACAATTTTTTAGACGCTATACACCACTTTAGGACATTCCACCGGACTTATTTGCCATCTTTACACACTCTAATAATGCACGCACTCACTACTCTTATGCACTATACGCCCGGTGTTGATTTTACCATGTGTAGATATTTTAGCTTGAGTCGACCAAAAACCTTGTGTCTGGCGCATTTTGGCCTTAGATGCCCTTGCGTAAAAAAAAAAAACCTATCATCATCATCATCATCTACTCAGCTCAGCGTTCTCCATTCGTTTGTGCATGTAATAAGGACAAAAATTGGAAGGGACACTTAAGCTCCGCCTTAAGGGTATGACGTGATAGCGCAATTGGTCTTTCTCAGCTTCACACCTGTAGATCCCTCGGAGACATCATACCACTTCGCACTGGTGTAGCGGTTAGACGATGCGCCACTGCCCTGCAGTGCCACTGCTGGGGCTTGTGCGACCCAAGTTGCTCTTCCCGAATGACCAATCATTAATTTAGCTGGCACCATCCACTGTGGTCAGCTTGCTCACAATCCGCCGGGCAGGTTGTGATGACGCCACAAGGTCACGTGACTTAGGTGACCCATCTGGTTGGTTGCTTCTCCGGGGATTTTACACTCACAATGCCGTCGACGCCGACACCGACGGCGACGACGCCGGATTTCCTGCAGAACGGGCGTACTAACGTTATCGCGTTAAAAGCAAAGCGGAGGATGTCTAGTGATAGTGGTAGTAAGACATACGAATACATAACGTTATGCAAACTTGCAGAACTCTCGCTGGCCGCCAGCGCGCCCAGTGTAAGATTGTTCCTCAGGATTTGAGGGAAATTAAGGTCACGAAGACCTCGAGAATTTTACATGCTCGTTAGTGAAAGTGTGCAGAGCTGTTTCTCAAGAAGTGTTCCTTGTACTGACCTGCCGTATTTGGTAATCGTGTCTCGCAGCGATGGCCAGTGGCACAGCTGCGCAGTCACGTGGGACAGCACGGACGGAGAGTGGGTCTTCTACTGGGACCAGCAGGAGAAGATTCGGGGAAACCGGGCGGCTGGCGAGCACCTCTTACCGGGCGTGCTGGTCGTGGGCCAGGACCAGGACGACCTGGGCAGCGCCTTCAGTGGGATCGAGGCCTACTCGGGGCACGTGGCGGAGGTGCGCACAGCTACGCTCATAACAAAGTGACTTCGTCGACAGTGATCCTGGTGGGAGAGTCAAGATAGAGAAGTTGAGCAGATTATTGCCTCCTTCTCGGTTACTTTAGAACCGAAGGACGGCGAAATTGCTGCAAAGCAAGAAGGTGGATGGACAGTGAAGCACTCTGCATGATGACAATGAAGCACTCGTGTTTGTGAAGCTTTTCACAGGTAGTAATGAAAAAACATTTTTTAAAGCAGTAAGAAACAGCCGAATGCACTAGACGCGGGTACTGCCGAAGCTGGGCCAAACTTGAGCATGACTGCCCTTCAACGCAAACATGCTATTCTGGACCGCTACGTAAACCGATAGGCGTCAGTAAAGACGTTAGTTACCAAGACGCCTAAACCATGCAAACGAAGACGTGTTATAATAAAGAGCACTGTGAGAGTAGGTGATTGATGGAGCTTAACAGCAAATTAAAACCGAAGCCTTGTCAGCTGTTAGCGACAGCCAATGCATTGCTCATTAAAGTATACCGCGGCTGCTACGAGACTGATTAGCAGTGAAACCTACCTATCAGTTTCTATTGCCCTTTCCTATTCTGCCAGCACACATGTTGCTAGCTGTAAGACTGCAGTCAGTTTTCTTCTGTGTGCATGTCATTCAGAGAAGAAGCTACAGAATCAAGACGCTTGACTCGTACGTTTTGGCGCGCGTCGCTATATAATTACAGATGAACTTGTGGGACTACGCCATGTCGGCTGCCGAGGTCCAGCGCCTGTCAAAGGAATGCGGTCTAGTTGGAAATGTCATCTCATGGCCCGAACTTCACCAACATGCCAGCAAAGGCGTTGTCTCCGAGGGAATAGCAGAGCCATGCGCAGGTATCCGCTACGGTGCATCTCTTTTTCTTGCTGTCGAAGCCATCTTCGATCCCATGCGTCGATACTTTTATAACGCCCATTTCTCCCATGAATGATTCAGGCTCTGCGGTTAGCAGGGACCAGCAGGATGACGTCTTGTGCCACGACGCCTCTAATTCCTTCGAAACACGTAAGTTGTGATCGAACCGCTCATTTAGCGATAACTTAAAGAAAAAATAATGGCAAAGACTTAGCAGACAGTTAACGACAGAACTTCACTAATTATTCTTCATAGATTCTGCATTCCTTCTGCATCTAATTGAAGGCTGTTTACTTGCAGGTGCTCGCTGTTCCAAACGGGTATCTGCGTGCAGCACGTCTCCGTGCCAGAACGGCCAGGCATGCGTCGATAACGGCGACGGCTCTTCCCAGTGCCAATGCGGCGACTCTTACGAAGGCCGATACTGCCAGTACGGTGAGGGAGCCCGGACTTGTCATTTTACTGCCTCGGCAGTATAGTCCTCTTTTGGCGAAGAAGCCGCTGTCAGTGTGTGCGAAAAATCCCGCTTGCGAAAAATGCCTTTCCAGCCTCTGCGACGTCGATGACTGTGAGTTCGGCTAAGCTAGTCGTTATCAGACCCAGATCAACAGTTTTTAAAGATCTCTGCTTCTTTCATTTTGTCAGTTATCGACAGAAAACGAGCAGACAATAAGTTTTTTTTTTTTCGCGCTTCACATATTACTCCGTATGTTTCCCCCCCCTCGTCACTCTGTTTTGCCGAGACAACTGGATTGGTCTTTATTTTCATGACGTGTTTTTAACTTACAGATGTGGACGAATGCTTAACCGGAAGGCACAACTGCTCACACATATGCGTCAACGAGCATGGCTCCTATAAATGCAGTTGTCCTCAAGGAATGTTTCTCAGTGACGATGGTGTCACCTGTCTGGGTGAGAGGCGTTTTTAATGGCATTTTATATCGATTGTAAGAAAGTATGCGCGAAATGAAAATACGGGTTAGACAACAAAAGCAATTATAAACAACTGCCCGCTGTCTGCAGCGAGATGCGTGTCTGCTGCATTAGAAGAAAGGAACAGGGGTTGTGGCAAGAAGACCAAAGACATCGCTGATTTGCATTTTGCTGTTCGTACTCACTGACAAAAATTTGCGACTCTGCTGGAAGCTTTCAGCGCCTGAGTCCACTTGCCTACGCGTACCACCAAAAACGCAGGTCTTTCAACTACGTAAATAATAACGCAATAGCCTTGTATAACCAATATAGAAAGTGATGAGCCGAGGGACACGGATGCAAAGCGTCAAGCAATCGTTTGCGGACGTCCTCAACAGCTTCCTAAAGAGGTCACCTTGTTCTGCTGAGCGCTACCACTCTCACCCTGAGGGTGAGAGAGAGAGAGAGACGCTTTAATGAAAAAGCAGAGAATTTAGCCGACATTTAAAAATCGCCGGCATGCTACTCTCTGTGGGGAAGGAAATTTGAGAAAGACGGATGGAGAGTGGTGCGGGAAAGGTAAAATTAAAGGAAGAAACGAAAAGAGGGAGAACATGAAATGCGGTCTTTAAATGCCTACTAAGGTGCATGGGCGACAGCCGCTTGCATTCGAGAGTCGGCGCAGCGATGTGACACGAAACGCGAATTCATCGTCGCTCTTCCAGCGGTTTCACGCAAACGAATGGCGCTGTTGAGACTACGAGTGGTGTAGTGGACGGGTGGTTAGCTTTCCTTTGTAGCCGTATGGCCGCCCTTGTTTGGATGCCAATGAGTAATTACTTCCTTATCATAAAGCCTTATCATGCCTTCAAGCTGAAAACATATCAGCTGGAAATCCATAACATTTGCAAAATAATAACAAAGAAAGTCAGTTATCAGTTCATTCAGTTCGTTCGTGCGGCGTCACATCACTAAGCCGACATTAGTGTTTGAAGGGCAGTTCGGAACTTTCGTGTGGAATGACCAAACTTCGCAACGACTGGTACCATATGCGCCTAAAGGTTTGGGCACTGCACGGAGGCCTACGCACACTGTTTGGCAGAGACATACGGCGAGTATGAAGGGCTGTTGTGACAACAACTCCAGAGCTGTTCAGCCTTGGAACGGTCAGGATGGCAGTTACCCTTGCCCCCGAGTGGTATGAAACGCTCGCGAAATAAAACGAACTGAACCGGTGGAAGAACGGAACCTGTGAGTCCTATATTTTCTATACAAAAGTACGTGTACACTGTGCTTAAACAATGCACATTCGGTAGATTCGCAAAGTTGGGGCTGCCTAAAAAAAATATGAAAAGAGTAGCCCCTCTTGCATCGCTTGCGCATAACAGGTTTAACGCAACCATCATCATCATCATCATCATTACCATGATGGTCATAATGAAGTAAACAGGCCCTTGCGCACATACGAAGTTGGAAAAATGAAATATTAAGTGGAGGAATGTAATTTAAAGCGAACCAATAGCCAGAGAAGCGGTCCCGGAAAAACTCTCCTGGTTTCCACTGGGATGCAATTGAAAGGAATGGGTGGATGGGAAAGAGAAGTGGGATGCTGGGAACCGATTATGGGTGTTGAGTTGAGAATGGGAACAGTGCGGGATACGGTAATTGATCCAAATAGAGTCGAGCTCTTCCTCGGGCCTCCGTAGAAGGCGAGCATTCGCTCTCCGCCTATTAAGCGTCCCTCGGCCATCAAGGAACGTTCGCGGGAGTCTACGACCCTCCGAGACAGGGTACGTTACAGGGGCCGAGGTCTTGGGTCCTCTACCCCAAGCCCCACCTCGACCGACCTCGAGCACTAGCGACCCGTGTTTTCGTTCGCCCCGAAGCTGCTTCAGCTCTTAATCCAAGGAAGCTGTTCACGCGCTCTAATCTTTTCGCGGTGCTGGCTAAGTGCTGAGGATGTCTAGGTCCTCTGCTAGAAGTTATCTTTATGTCCTCACTTCTCCTCTCCCACATCTTCTGTGATGCGGGCACTCTCTGTGTACGTACACGTGCTGCATCTAACGTACTTGTGTGTATGGGCACCGCTTTAAGCCTCAGTTCTAGTGCCCGTATCAATGTGATCCTTCGGTCGGCCGTCTTCTCCAGCATTTCACTAAAAAATTTCTTTTTTCTTCCCCAATACCACTACAGACACGAGTTACTGCACCGACGGTCCGTCGACATACCTTGTAAGTATGCACTTCCTGAAAGTGCCAGTACATGTATTAACGCTCAAAGATAATACGATGGGTTATAGGTTACCGTGTTCCGCAACTTGTTGCCGTAGAGCGGTACCTGGAAAGGACGCTAATAAAGATATTTTCTGTGTACTTTAAATTCATCGCGTATAAATAATTTTAAGCGCAATTCACGCAGGATTCAATGCATTATTTCCCGGAAATTTGCTTTCAAAAAGGCCATTTGTATTTCCGGCGCTATCACTGTGGAAGGTGACGTCATTCATGATATAAGAGTATGCCTCCTTGCCGTGTAGTGAAGCCGCAACTAATTTTAAAAAGGTAGTATCTAGCACCAAAAAAGGTTGCAAAGCAGATACGTGTATTAAGAGACTATAACAACGATGTTTCATTAAGTTTGCTTACAATAAAAGGCGTACGGATGTCAAGCGCACTGAGCATGAAACCTCAGGGTGCAAACTGATGGCGCGCCACACATTACACGTCCCGACAATAGTTTGTTTCATCCTTGTCTCAGGCCACCAGCGTCTCCAGGTCTCTGTTTTTAAATCAGCGTTTTATTGATAAATAAATAGTCTATAGAGCTAGGATAAATGCTCAGAGCATTATCCATAGAGCTAACTGTGCCCTTGCAGCAATGAGTGAAGTGCACTACAAGGTAACTTTCAAACACATTCACAACTGCTGCAGCCCATGCTCAGTTTCTTCACTGCTTTCATTCGGCGAATACAGTGAAATTAAACGTGCATGATCATAATTGTAGCCGGAGTCAGTGCGCCTATTGTGTACCAACGCTGAAAGCTAAGACAACCCAATGAGCGATACAGTTCACAGTGTGGTTCGCAATGTAAGACCAAACGAAAACAATGGTGGGAATTGCACTTCTCGTTTACAGGACGGAGAATCGTGGCAGCGTGACTGCGAACTCTGCAGTTGTAAGAGCGGAGTGGTCGACTGCTCTCCTATCGTCTGCCCATCGGTGACGTGCCAGAGCGTGAGTGTTTTGCGCTTTCCCTTCTTGCACGGTGTTCTGAGAGCAGCGCTCGGCTCACTCTGCACTCACTCCGCTAGGGCGAGGTCCTCTCCAAGAAACCCGCTCAATGCTGCCCGTCCTGCGTCGACGGTACGTGCGCTCTTCTGGCCTCGCATTGCGCTAGCTTTTGGCTTTTTTAGATTGCGTAGGTTACGACCGGAATTGTGAGACCATGATAACCAATGATCAATTCAGCACGCAAAGCAAATGTCTACGGGCGAAATCTGTAATTCGAAAAGTCTCAGTTAAATGCAAATCTTATAATAATGGAGAAACGTCGAAGCTCCTAACACCATGTCGCTAGCTTTCTCGCATATTTGTAACACGTCGCAAGGAAACCTACAGAAAGCAGGCGACAGACGGCGATGGCAGTAATTGGGGACTTCAGCGTTAAATAGGTTATTGGCACCGGAAGGTAATGGGAAGCCGAGAGTCTGGAGAAACTATTTAAAGAAAAATGAAAGGCTGTTAGCACAGACGTATAGCACGGCCGGGTGTAATGTATTCACAAGCTAAACCTAAATATTAGGATATCGCCAAAGTAAGTACCTCTGCAGATGAGTACAGATACAAAGGCTGTCATTGGGAGTTTTTTCCCAATCTCCGAAAGCAGGGGATAGGTGCTGTTCTGCTTTAACTTTCACAGTTAACTTGAACTTTTTGAGCAAAGCGGCGCCGTTTAGCACACCTGAAGGTGAGAAAAGTAGTACTAAACAGTTACACTGCTTAGTTCGCCAGCTGAAAAAACGTACACCGAGCTCGCTTTTCTTCGCGAAATGCCAAAGGTGATAAAAGCCGGTTCAGTTTTGCAGCTAAAGAATATCAGGGCATGAACTCGACTCACAACCAGTTTTGCATTTCAGAGCCACCGAAATGCACGTTGCTCAGGAACAAGACGCTGACTACATTCGACGGCCTCTCGTTCACTCTGAGTCCGCAGAACGAATACACGTTGTTCGAAGACTGCTACTACGGCAACTTCTACGGCTACGTCAGCTACGATAAACGCAAGGTTAGTTATGGCGTCCTAAGAGTTGTGCAGCAGAGTAGGACGCAACGAAATGGTATCGCTTCTTTAGTTTCCTGTCAACGGTGAAGAGGCCAGCGGCTCACAGCAACAAGACCTTGGCTTAGGTTATTAGCGTGCGTGCGTGTGTGTGTGCGTGTGCGTGTGTGTGCGTGCGTGTGTGTGTATGTGTGTGTTTGACACGTTACAGAAGACGAGTAACAGACTACAACTACAATTACTGCATCTGAAATGCATCTGATTTCAGCGTCAAGTTACAAGCTCCAAAAAGAGCCTAAACAACTGCAAAAGAGCAATTAATTACTATTATGTTATTTCCCTTCCTGCATTTAGTAGCATAATATATATATACGCGGAAAAGAATGAGCAGGTGCGGTTTCTTGATCTGTTTATTCCTATTCGTACGAGGTAACTCTCACCGGCAGTGGTTCTCCTCTTTTTTATCGGTATTTTCTCGGCGTTTCCTCCTGAAAACATAAGCAGCGACACTAAACACTGTCTTTGCGTACATCGATCTTTACAGCGTACGGCAGCCACACGGTTTGCTAGCCATTCACTTCACACCCTTTTCTTTTTCCCCCAGGCCATCGTTCGCGTGTACATCCACTGCCTGACCGCCACGCTGTACTCGAACGGGCGTGCGGTGGTTGGCGATAGGGACGTGCAGTTGCCGCACCGGGAGGACGGCATCCTGAGCCTCGATGTGGCCGAGGGCGGCGATGCAGTTCAGCTGCGCACCCACCACGGCCTCGTCGTCACGGTGCACAGCAACGCCACCGTGGTCACCTCCCTACCCGACGGCCTGGCGGGAAAGACGTGCGGCTTGTGCGGAAACGCCAACGGCCGCGCCCGGGACGATCTCACCACCAGGCACCATATCAGTGCCAAGACAACTGATGTGAGTGTTCTTCCTTTTCTTTCACTACCTTTTTCTTCCTTTGCCTTGCCTTACTCTGCCTGTCTTTTCCTTTACCATTTTTTCTTGCCATGCCTTACTCTGCCTTTAATTGCCTTGCCTTTGCTTTCCTTTCCTTGCCTTGCATTGTCTTTTTTTCCTTTCCTTGCCTTATTTTGCCTTTCCTTTTCCTTTATCTGCTTTACTTTTCCTTACTCCTCCTTTCCTTTAACCGCTTCTCCTTGCCTTGCCTTTCCTTGCAGTTTCTTGTCTCGCCTTGCCTCCTTCACCTCATTCCTTTCGTTTTCTTTTCTGCCTCAACTTTTTTTTTCTCTTTCTGTCCACGTTCCTTTCAGATTTCCTGTCTTGTCATTTAAGGTGTTTAGTTGTTTGAAATTCACCAGCTATTGCGGCCTTCAGCATCTGGAGCGTGATATCGCTACCTTAGCTTTTCGCTTCAACAAGGTCCGTACGCCATTCGCTTGGTAATACGTACCTGTCTCGCACACAACGTGTTTGGTGACTATCTTTGCACTCGACTGCCCTACTTTTTGTGCCCTCAATTTTTGGGCGGAGTGTTTTTAATAAGCCTCGATCAAGCAGAGTGTCAGCTAGAGAAAAATCACCGACGGTCACGGTTTTGATGACTCGTTTCGGAATATATGGATCAAGGTACCCGTGTCGTGTCTGGCATTCCGTTCGCAGGAGTTCCTTGCAAGCTGGAGCCTGCGGCCCAGGAAGCCGAAGGATAAGAAGCACGTGGCAGCCCTGTGCAGCAAGCTGCCTCATCCCGTTGCCAAGAGTGCAATTGGGAAGTGCAAAATGATCTGGTAAGAGCGAAGATCGAACGCCTCAGGAATGAAAGGCTGGGGATTTCACCGCCTTCCTTTATTTTCTGCAAGGATATAAAAAGGAAAGCCGTTTGCTGTGCGCGTAGCGTTCGTGCAGCTGTGAGCAGCAACTCTTATTTTCTGTTGATTAGTAGTTCTGTATCTCAATTTCACCGACGACATTTAAATCTTAAACGTCGTTAAGAGAATTTCTCAGTACGTGACAGTGTGGTAACACGTACAGCTAGTATAGATACTGGTACTGTTATCTTTGCAAGAAAAAGTAAAGAAGAGCGCCGAGATTTCGGCGTTTCAATGACCACAGAACAGCGCATATGTGCACCTTGCCAAGAAATATAAACATTGGGCCATGCCGCGAGCATTGAAAGTCGCGAAGGTGCGGAAAAATCAGGCGACATCCTTATTATTCATATCTTCCGACTACCTTGCAACCAATCCAGTATCCGTATAATTAATCGTAGAGCGTGGGAGCAGGAAAACAGCTTTCCGCAGAACTCCTCCATTCACATGGGTTCGGGTATAGTTTGACAACCATCATGCAGTCCACTTCTATAAATTAATCGACATTTTTTATACAGAAACATGCACCCACATTTTTAAATTTCTGATCATATGCGTGCCTCTTTGGTTAGCGGCCGTCCCCGAGACCGAAGCTGTAATGAAGGGCATTGCTTTGACTTTCTTTCTTGCGTTGCTATTTTTTCTTAGCAGTGCTGCTCTGTCTGTTTCTTTTTCTCTTTGTTAAGTGTCAGTGGACCCTTAATAGGGCCTAGTCCAGAGTCAGTGAAATCTGAATAAATGTTCATACACATACCGCACCGGTGGCATGGTGATTGAGCATCCGCCTCGCATGCGGGAGGTGCGGGGTTAAATCCCGAGTACCAACCGGTGATAATAAGGGTACAAGCTTCCCCTGGACTGGTGCTCGGCTTATTTAGTGCGAAGTGCTTAGGAAATGGGTCTTTGACCCCACCTCGAGCAAAACTAAAGTACCTTGTGCCATGGCGCTCTTTGCCCGCAGGTCCCTTTGCGCCATAAATATTCAGTATCATTATCAAGTTTTCAGGCACGAAAAGTATATATTGCCCTTTTTTTTTTGCTTTTCACACTCCTCGCTTATTTGGCCTCTTTCACCCTTACCTACTTCTGATCCCTGACTGCCTCACTGTTCTTCATGTGCATGTTGCATTCTTTGCGACTAGTGTGTTTATTCGTTTAATTTGTTTTGCTTTCTCACTGGATGTTCTTGTTATCTTGCACATTTTGCTCGGCCGTCGGACTCTAGCGCTTTGTAAATAAGTAAATACATAAATGTTGTTCTTCTCAACGCTCGACTGTTACGATGATCTTCACCCCCGTTGTCTCTCTGCGCTTATGCAAAAGGAACAGCCAGGCACTGCAGCCCTGCTTGACGCGCCTCAAGCACGCGCGGAGTTTCTTCGAGAGCTGCGTGGAGCAGGTGTGCGCCTGCCGCGGTGCTGGCTACTGCTACTGCGACTCGTTCGCTGCTCTCAGGCTGGCCTGCGAGCAGCTCAACATCACATTCAACCAGCTGCCCGGTAAATCGTGCGGTAAGTAACAACATTCTGTCCTGGCGTGCTTTTGCATATGCCCAAAAGATGCGCAGCAAATTCCCCTACTATCGCTTGAATATTAATATCAGCGCGCAAGATATAGTAGGATATCAGTCCGCAAAGCAGTTTGAGCCTAGCTCTGCAGCAAACTTATGATTTCAGTAGCCTATTTAAACAGCAGATTGTTCAGATTGTCTGCGCATGTTCGGCGCTCTGCATAAAGGAACATTGATTTTCTATAATGCGGAAATCTCATCTGGTTCACGGCTGACTCGTTTCCGGTTATGCTGAGCGCGATGCTTTGCCAGTGTGATACTTCGTTATAATTTATGGTACTTTATGGTACAGGTTATGTTGAGCGCGAGCGCGATACGTCTTTGTAGGTTACATGCATGACCACGGTTAACGCTCACTGTGCGCGTGGTCTCGCAGGTAGGAGGGCAGGTTTCGCAATGAGCCTGAAGAGAAAGAAATGGGCTTGGGCAGGGCATGTAATGCGAAGGCAAGATGACCGCTGGTCCTTAAGGGTAAAGGAGTGGATTCCAAGAGAAAGTAAGCGTAGCAGGGGGCGGCAGAAAGTTAGGTGGGCGAATGAGATTAAGAAGTTTGCAGGCAAAGGGGGGATGCAGCTGGCAAAGGATAGGGTTAATTGGAGAGACATGGGAGAGGCCTTTGCCCTGCAGTGGGTGTAGTAAGGCTGATGATGATGATGATGATGATGGTGGTGGTGGTGGTAGGTCTAGGAGAGGGATAAGAGGGGATGAGTGATAAAGGCTGCTGTCCTGCAGTATAAACTGAACTCGACAGATGGCGCTGATAAAATCAGGCGGCATCACATAGTAAAATACACAGAAATAGAGAAGCTCGCCAGCACCGCTTTCAGGATGCAATTAAAGAGCCCTTTTTGCTGCAGACGTCATTTTGGTTCACAGGGCTCCGCTGTGCTCACCTGTGGTTTGCGCAAGCATATAAATTTTTGTGTCTAGACTCTAGAGACACCCTAGAACCTGACAGCGGAGGAAGCGCTGACTATATCAACGCTCTAAGGCACACTATCCTAGTTGCATGCTGGGTCGCGGTGGAGTGACCCACGCTTGTGAAGTACAGGGAACTGTATGAAAGCTAGTCTGGTCGTGAATAGCCATGAAAAAGCAAACGACAACATGCTGACCTTAAGAATTCGATTTAAAGATGTCATGGTATCAGCTACGTGCGCGAGAGGAGGCAGTAAGTAGGCGAGGTTAGTCTTTTACAGCAATAGCTGAGAGTATGGAGTAAGGTGCGCGAATGAACTGGGATGAGATTACAATAATGTAGCGTGAATGCTTTTACAACACTTGAACCTTGTTATAAGAAAGTTGAAGGGGGCCCGGCGTTTACTTCGTTATAGCCGTAGCTTTCTTATAGCCCGTATTGACCAAGCCCCAAGGGGGATCGTCATTCCTTCCTTATATCCACTGTTTCGTTCTAAACGGTTTCGTTATATCGAGGTGCCACAGTATTCCTGCACTTCAGATGCCGCAGGTGCAAGGCGACTCTGCGGACCCATCTTCTATGTTATTTGTTCTTGTTTCCAACCTACCCTGTCTGGTCTCGTCTGTTCGCGCATGTTTCTGCGGACAACTTTCTTCCTTGGAAATTTGCGCTTCTTGGGCGGAGCCTAGTTCTGCTAATGGGCCAACGTGCATTCGGCGAAAGCCACCTCTTGCTCATGGCGTATGTCTCACGCACGCTGTGCTCATAGCAACCACTTTCCCTGGTGTACCTTGAACGGCAAACGTGGGCCGTCGCAGTTTCAGGCAGATAAAACCAAAGACCTGGTTACCTCTTGCGGAGAGGAGGCGGAGAACCTCTGGCGCGGCACAGGTTTCATTGACACCCTACTGCTGGCCTTCGTTTCTTTAGTAGGTTGCTCGAACTTCTGCTATGTACACGCAAGGCCGTTGTGCTTCATAGCTTGACTGCAGCGCAAACAGGCGAGGACAAAATAAACACAAAACGCTGGTGCGAGCACTTGTCTTAGGTTGTCCTCGCCTCCTAACGCTGAATCAGAAACTATAAAGCCACTCGCCCTATCCTCTCGCCGCTATACTTGTCACGGGAGACAACTGTTATTCATGTTTTTTCTTGTGTGCTACTACTCCATTTGTGTGTTTACGACCAACTCAGCGCACTCGCAAAACAGGAAACGAGTACTTTATTCGCTTTTAGGGTTTATTTAAAGCTTAAAGCGGAAAAAAGCTTCCGGTGAACAAAACTCCGTTCATTTAGTTTCACTTCGTGTTGCAGCCGTGACTCGTGTGGCTCACGACAGTTCTGCATCTTAAAAGCTTCAAAGTCTACATTCTTTTCTTCTCGTCTCAGACTTTTCTGCCCCTTGAAGTGCAATGATTAGTCTATGCTGCTGGTGCATCCGGCTTAGAGCTGCGCTCAGCATCCGTTTTTTGAATCAAAAAGCTTCACTACACCAGCTTTTGGAGCCGTCAACGGAGCCAGAAGTTTGACCTTGAATGTTGCTAGAGGTCAACCAAGGGAATGACGCCTGTCTCACATATATCGGTGGACACCCGAACCGCGCCACAAGCGAAGGAAAATGAACGTTGGTTTTTAGAAAAAGAAATGGCGCCTGTCTCCCATTGCGCCATTTCCTTACCCCCCAAAAAACAATTTCTTTTTCAATTTGGATTTCTGAAATTATCTGCAAGGTTTGCGCGCCGTTTGGAACTGAATATGGTTCCATATATCCGCATACAACGAGCAATAATACAGTTGTAAATATCACCGAAGCTATATTAAATATATACTGTCTTGTGTGAATGCCTTTAATGTCGTTTCGAAGAAAGCAAGATGTTTAACAAATGAAAAAATGCCGCCTACTACTGTGTGTGTGTGTCAGTATGGCTATCGATGGAAACCGCCAGTCGCTCGACTACAAACGTATCCAGGAAGATGCAGCTTTTCGCTTTCGACAAGGCTTAACCTGAGCTAAACCACCGCCAATCTCTTATTGACGGAAGCAATAAACAAGTATTAATCGCTGGTTATATAGGATTTTCTCAAGGATGGAGCGGCCTGTCGAGGTGAGGTAATTTCATCCCGTATTAATCGCCAAAATGCCTTCTTCTCTTCACCACCCGCGCAGAGATGCCCTGCCCGACGGGAATGGAGTTCCACACGTGCGGCCCTGGCCAAGTCCCTCGGTGCTCGCCTCTCAAGGAGGAGTCCGCCGACGGGGCGCCTTGCGTGCCAGGCTGTTACTGCCCCTCGCACCTGATTTGGCACAAAGGAAAGTGCATTGAAAAGAACAAGTGCCCGGCTAAGTCGCTGCGGAAGTTCTGGTTTAGGCCAAGCTGAGAGCCAAACAAGAATTTAACACGATTTCATTGCTGCTTTCTTCTCTTTATTGTCATCTACTTTATTATAATAGGTCCTTCCCTGAGGCAGTTGCCATCACATCGTGTCGTTTTTTGTTTTATTGAAAAATAAACTATGTACTCCTACAAGCCAGCTTCTCCGCACTGGTGAACATTCTCTTCGATTTGAGAGTATTTCGCGAACGAAGCCGGCTTAGGTCGTCTGAGCTTTGATGTAAAAGAGGAAGAAAATGTTTATCGTTCTGCAAGAACTGAACAGTTTCCCCGTGTGTTTCGGCTCAATAACGCCTATTCAGTAGTTAATCATGGATTTCAATGCATGTTCGTTCATAGGAGAAGAAAACTTCCAAAAACATATTTTATTTCTACGTTTACAACATGATTTCAGGGCTACTGTAATCGCCAGTGCCCTAAACACATGTGCGCATGTTTCTGTGGAGTATGGGTTGGCTGTTTAATGCGGTCATGCTGCAGTCTTTGCCACCCTTAACCGTTGCTCCGAGTTCGAAGCTTTACAGCTTAAGTGAACATTGTGGATAACTTCCCGAAATGAATGTTCTAAGTCAAAACATTTTTTGGCTCTTTCTAGGAACGTGGTCGTTTTTTACGGCCGGAAAAGACGGATCGGTCACCAAGAAAATTGAATTTCACAATCTTTCCGCCGGTCGATCAGAATTCGTGACGTCCTTACCGAAAAGGACGGGTTTCCACCGTTTTGGAGTGAATGGAGGCGTAGCGTGGCCTCTGGGATCTGCGTTGAAAAATCTGTGTCGCCGCACTCATTTTACTTGCGAAATCGTCCAGAGGGGGTGACACCTGGGTTTAGTTTTTTTTTTAATATTTTCTAGCCAATAAGAGCTCAGCTTTCGTTGACAGCAGTATCTCGGTCGTAAAAATGCCGTACTCTATAGATGAAGGCAAACTTCAATTTCTCCTCAGTGTCCCTTTGATAGAGCTTCCCATCGAAACCGCAATAAAGTGAAAAACGTCTGGAGAGTGGAACAAAAACTTGTGCCATGTCCCGTCGCTGTTGAAGCGAAGGGAAACACGAAGCTAAACGTCACTGTTTTGTTAGGTCCTTTAGCTGCCACGCCTTAAGGTCAACTGTGTACGCACACCTGGTGTTCAGTGTGGTATGAAGTGACTCTGAGCGCAGGTCTTGCAGGAATCGATAGTGAAATCACAGATTGAAAAAAAAAAAGAACTTGTGGCTAACTCTTCATCAAGTTCACGGATTACTTGTCCATGAACTTTTACGGTCCTGAGTGAAAAATGAGCGCCCTTAAATTTCCACACGCCACGTTCACTCTTTTTATGGCGTATTTCCGAGCACCGTCAGTTAACCGTCTCAGGTACACACAAAACAAACAACGGATGGGAAAATCAATACAACAATCTTCTTCGTTTAATACGGCCTCGTAAAAAACTACGAATAACTCAACTGGTGGCAAAAGAACAGTGATGTAGGTTGGGACCACCCCCTTTGCGTAGTCTATATAACCGCTCGGTTTGTTGAGTAAACAATCATTCATGCACCACATTTTGCCGATTCTACAGTGATCATCCATAACTTCAGTGACTTCACCACAGGGACCATTGTTCCTGAGGATGTCACGCAGCTTACATGCACACAGGGGAAACACGGAATCACAATTTCTGACTGCCATTTGAGGCACCCAGATCGCATACAAGCCTAGAAGAAACAGCCATTATACGGAATCAGCTCCTTCTTAACAGCGATAAACTGAATACCTCTGGGTGCGAGCGGCAGGTTTTCCTAGTGCTCTCGCGCAGTGATCCGCTGTTCGCGCCGCCGCGGGTGCGACTCCCAGTTGTGTATATTTCACTTGGCACAAACCCACAAACACTGCAAGCATACAAACATGCCAAGATCTTGGTCGAGGTTTACACATTGGAATAGTGAGATCGCAGTAATACACATCAACGGAAGCCATTCATTCTTCATTTCCGGCATCAATAGAACCATCGACCCCTGAATCAGGCGATCAATCAACTTAGCTACGAGTTCGCATTTCTTTTACTGCCGTCGTCAATCATCGCCAGGTGTTGTTTTACCCTTGCAACTACACGGGTGCCCTTTTTTAATTCTTTAGGACAGAAGTGACGCCAGAACCAAACACCTCTGGGCACGCACCTAATGAGAGAGATTGTAGGCTCTGGCTAAGAAATTCACAAACTAAGCCGCGCGGGCAAAGTAAAAAGTGTGTGCTAAAAGTGCCCCACAAGTAATACACATCATGCCAGTAGAGCGCTCTAGCGACGGATGCGCATGTGTATGCAGCATAGCCTGCATAGGTGCACATGGCAGGTCTTGCTGACCTGTGTTTTCATGTGCGCGCGCCTTACCAGCGCCCTGATCGAAGTGGCACAATTTTTCTGCAGATCCCTGCTTCGTTTTTATACGGCGGGGGGGGGGGGGGGGGGGGGCGGGGGGGGGGGGCACCATTACACGTTTAAGCCGGGGCGTGTATGCTGGGTTTCCTCTTGTGAAATAGGCACCATCTGGAGAGGAGGAAAAGCGTGCCTGTGCGTCACGCGAAACTTCCGCACGTGCTGTCGGTGGCGTGATAAATCGTGCTCAATTCCGGAGTTTTTAAATGGGAGGTACGGATTGTAATCAATCGTGACTGGCGTTTTATTTTTGTCCACTGCAAAAACAACCGAGAACAAAAGGAAGCTGTACGTAGTATCGAGTTGCTTTTACGCAGTCTGCAATCGGCGTTCCGTACTTACGCCTCCTGTTTGCACTGGCGGTGTTGAGGTGCACAGCCTAGACCCAGTATCCAACGCTTGTCTTCAAGCCATGAGCCGATTGATGCCAGGTCTATAGCTCTAAATAGCTCGTGATGCTGCCGCTCTACGATGCCGGTGCCGCGCGCAGTTCGGAACAAACAAGGAAATTCTTCGGCACTGTGAGAACATAGAACAAGCAATCAGGCAATAGAAGTCGTACACAATACTAACAGGTTTCATTGGCGTGGCAATTGAAGGCAATTATGCAGTACATAGTTTTTCAAGTTTTTATGGAATTGGGCTTCGGTGCGGAATGATTTAATGATTGCGGGTAGCGAGTTCCAGACAGTGATTGCTGAAAATAAATCGGACTGTTTGCCATAATTAGTTTTGTCTTTCGGAAGCAAAAGATTATGTTGTTCAGCGAATCTAGTATTATTAACGTTACACAAACAGGTAGCTGTAAATATAGGGAGAGTAGTGCTATTGTGACGGGTGCGATAAATTAATAAACCTAGTTTCAGTTGGAGTGAACAAAGGAGAGGTAAGATATTGAGCCGGCGGTAAAGGGGAGCGCTGGATGCGGTGTGAGAGCTTAATGTCATTCAACAACATTTCTGACTAATTCACGTTAGCATTTTTCTGTTATATATTTTTTTATTTTTATTTAACCTAAAATTTGTCCGCAGCATAAAGTTTGAATTATTTACAATTCTGGCAACCTACCTCATGGGTACATGCTATTTTTGAGGAGAAGCAGCTAAATGAATCACGTGCGCAACCTGTACACATTTATTATTGTGTAAATAGTTTGTGTATGTTACCTCTCCCCCCTGTCCTCTCTTTCTGTCCCCTCACCTCTTTCATTTCATTTCTCCATTTTGCCTGCTGTCCTTTATTTCCGCTGTCCGAGCTCAGGTGCTTCAGTATCGATGGCGGATGCCGGGGCCTTTTATTATTATTTTCATAAAACCAATTACTACTACGGCCGTTCCAACGTATTTAAAATTTGTCACTCATTGTTTAGTTGGCATCTTGAGCGTGGTTGCATTTAGGTGGACTATACCTGCTTAGTTCAGACTTCGAGAATTGGACAAGCACAAATTATTTCCTTTAGTTTCAGGTTTTGTGACTGAACCAATCAGCGCTTACGTAGAACGCGCACCTTTCGCCTTTGATTGACGCGCGTTCTAATTAGAAGCGACTCTCTTGACGTCAGGTTCCCCACGAAATGTAGCTGTGATATTGAGTGTTCGTGCGATTCTGCAGCGATTCGCTTGGACTCTCAGCCCGTGGTCGCCGCAAGGCCACAGATTCAGACTACACTTCAACTCTGTGCAGCAGCCTCCACGTTACGGAACTCACATAATGCATCTATGTGAGTTATGGGCGAAAGCGACTTACAAAGATAACTCCTGTCGTCGAAACGTTGGCAAGCACCATGGGGCTTTCCCCTCCCTTTTGCACTCTGTGATTATCAAGAACCATCTGGCCAACCTCTCTCTACCATAGACTTATACACTTCTGAGCAGACACTCCCTGCGTTTTTTATTAGAAGCCATTCTGGTAATGCTTCTTGATATCCGTTACCCTATAGGGATGAAATACAGTCTACTACTAACCTGGCGGCGCCCACCTGATCACCTGTGATGTATGTCTTTTTCTTTTGCGCCCACTCCCGCTTGGAGTTAAGCGACTTTGCAGTATTTGGAAATAAACTTAAAAAAAAACTTGGTCCTAGCCGACACCATGATGGTCGTTATTGTCATGAGACTGAAACTAACAGACAGAATTTCCGCATCGTTTCTAGGATCAAGGAGCCTAAAGGCACAAGAATATATTCTCCAAGTGTATTTCAGCATACTTGTATACACGTGTGTCGCTTGTTCTGCAAGTATTCTAGGTAGCATCATGATGGTGCCATAGCGGCTTCGCTGACTCTCCTGAAGGAGACCGCTCAAGTGTCGATCCAATTAAGAATTTCACATGAAGGAATGAGGTGAAAAAATGATAAAATAGGACATTAAAAGAAGACCGCAGGTGTCAGTGAGGAGATATACCGCTCTGCCTATAGCGGGCAGGAAATGGGTGAAGCTGACGTAGCACAAGAGCAGATGCAGAGATACTTCAGATATCGTCGCTGTGTATACCCCCGACGACACATTAGTCGACGCAGCATCGCCCTTGTTTGTGCGTTCTTCCGTTGTCGTTGTTTCTTCTCTGCTGCAGTCTATTATTATCAGTGTGCACACTATCTCACAAACCCAACTTATTATTATTAGAGGAAGGCGCACGACGACGATAAAAATGATGACGACAGTGACCAGAAACCCCCATAGACGATGACGCACGAGGAACGCCTCTCAATAACAAAGTCGACGTTCAAATTGAACTCATCAGCAAGGTTTTTGTCGAACTGACTGCGCTTGACTAATATTCCCTGCACAGCGGGCCCAGCCCGCGGGCCTGGCCGCGGTGGTCAAATTTCGATGGAGGAGAAATTCTAGTAGAGGTCCGTGTACTGCGCGATGTCAGTGCGCGTTAAGGAACTCCAGGTGGTCGAAATTTCTGGAGCCCTTCTATACGGCATCTCTCATAGCCTGAGTCGCTTTGGGACGTTAAACCCCCATACACCAAACCAAACCATCATCCCACGGGACATGGCAGGCACGCCTGATGTGTACCTGGCCGCGACCTCACTGCAGCTGCTGTTATGGAGCACGAAACGACTCTGCTCGGAAATGTGTCGTGCGCTGCTTGTGTTTTGATTCCGTCATTCCAGGCTAAGGACGCGTTAACGGTGACAGGGTCCGCCACAAAGAGGATTCGCTTCGCGTCGCAAGTGCTTCTGCGCACCTGTTCATCACCAGTGGCTTTCCCTTTCCCTATAGTGAACCGCTTATGTGATACTTCAGTGCTAGATGAACTGCAGCCTGTGCTCCGAGAGCACTGAATCCATTTGACGAGCGCTGGGGGCCCTCGTCAGTTCTGCTTGCGCTCACACAAGTTTTTTACGCCAAAGGTTCTGCGTTCCACCAGTGACTATCAAATGGTAAGCAACATTCCGTTTCTTTCTGGCATTTTTTTGCGTCCACAGATTGAACAGCGCGGAGACATAGGACGAAACAAGGATCACAGAATATAAGTGCGAGAAAGTGTATAATACATGGTTTTCCTGGATAAACAATGAATCTCTTCATCGATTAGTGTTAGTGATGGATCGCTTATGCAAACCCCTTTTTTTAGAATGTGTGCGGAAAGCTCCTAAAATTGCACGAGTTAGCTGAACTATATGTTTTCCGGTGATGACAGTATTAGAAAACTGAATAATGCAACCCCTTTCTCTGCAGTGAACAAAAAAATCTGATAGCGAATCACTGAAACGGGAATTAGCAGTTTTAGCCTAGCATCCGTGCACCTTATCGTCTGCCCAATCTACGCTGCCCCGACGAAACAAGGTATCTTAAACACGACTCTAACATAAAATTGTACACACCCCACGCTGTTTTCACGGAGCCGAAAACACAAACTTTTTATCGGCCGCCAACGTTATTTAACCAATGGGTCATACTATGTACGCATGGCAGAGCCACCAATCTCACTTTTACTTGTTTTTGCTTCATCCGTGTGGTTTATAGGGGTTTAACGCCCCAAAGAAACTTTCGAACACCTGTGGATCTCTAACGGGCACTGACATCGCACAGTACACAGGGCTCAGAATTTTGCCTCCACCAAAAGTCGACCGCCGCGGTGGGGATCGAGCCCGCGTCTTTCGGGTCAGCAACCAAGCGACATAGCTACTGAGCCACCGCTTCATGTATCCTCTTTATATATACAAGAAGCTGACCGCATGCCCTAGAATTCAAACATGAGGAATATTATATTATTGTTTTTTACATTATTGTAATAGTATTGTTATTATAACTGGTATCTTTAGTATTAATGTTATCAGTGATTTTATTAATGATATAAAAACTGAAGCAAACTATGTTGCTAGCCGCGGCATCTGTTGCTGAGCTGTGGCTAGCTGGAATAAAGGGACAGGAAGGAGGCAATGAAGAGGGAAAGGAAGAAGGGAGCGATAGAAGGAAACGACAAGAGTAGGGTGGCAATATAGCCTACGCACACAATACAAAAATTCACGCAGGGTGGGGCGCCCGTGAATGACTGCCGATAGTTCTACGCGCGCGGCCGTCAGCTTGCTTGCTTTCTGAAGCGAAAGCTTCACTACGCTAGGTAAAGCCGATTTCGCCGTGCGTTGCCTGTTGACCTTCAAGTGAGACAGAAGTCAAGTGTGGCTATAGGCCTTGCCATATGTGGTCCACCATGATGTCGCACCACTTGACCTTTGACCTTTTGATTCGCCGGTAGTGGGCGGTTGAATAGTTACGTGACAACCGCGTGATGTCGCGCGATGGAAACTGCCGTTGTGGCATCAGTCTGGGAGGAATATATAGACCACAGCGTTCACAGGGTGATCATCTCTCTCGATCAATTTTTAACTGCCACGTGCCAGGGTGGCAGGGTGGGCGCGCTGCCTATCCATTGTGCGGAACGCACCCAACGTCACAGACGCCAAGCCGCGTCTAGTTGCGCGATATACCACACCTTTCGCTTTCTAACCAGGTTCAGCACTAATTAAACCATAGCTAATTCTTTTTGTGATTTTTGAGGAAAGGTAGGGGCGCAGTAACTGTCTCACTTTTCGGTAGACACCTCAACCGCGCCGTAATGAAATTTGATTTATTGAACAATTTTTATTGCCATCAGAAAAGACGTTTGCCCCCTCCCCGGCACGTAGACATGGAAGACGGGGAGTTGCACGCCCGCGCTTAGAGGCTGGCTGGCAGTCCTAGACTGGTGGCGGCCTCTTCCGCCAGATGGATGGTGGTGCGCTGGAGCTCAGATGCCGGGCTTCTTAGCAGGGGCTCCTAGGCTTCCCTACTATTAATATTTTGCCCGCCCGGGGAAAATTTGGCCGGCCCTTGCGATGTTTCCGTCCCCGGTACTGATGAATTATTACCTTGCGCCGTTAAAAAATCACGCGGGGCCATTCTTTGCGCGTGGAGGCACAGACGCACGCATTTAGCCTATGCGCGCCGCGCCCTCCTGCTAGATTTCGGTCAGACAGAAAGGAGCGTAAATGTTAGGCTAAAAGGGCATGATAATTCCCGTTTCAAAGATTGATTGCCTCATTTTGCTGCGGACTGCAGAAAAAGGGATTGCATTCCTCAGTGTTCTAACACCGTCATCCTCAGGAAGCATGAACATCAGGTAGCTGTTGAAATTTCAGAAGCTTACATACACAGTAACAAAGGCGTTTGCTTAAGTGATCCATGAGTAACGTTCATTGATTTAGAAATTAACTATTTATGCAAGCACACTATTGCGCATGCGACACGGCTAGCAAAAGTTCTTGCCGTTTTTTTTTTGTGCGTGTGTTCAAATGTATGATGAATATAGCCTGTTCTTGTTTTCCTTTTTTTATGTGTTAGTCTTTTTGAGTATAGAAAAAATTTAAAAGCAACATTTATTCCAAGGGGGAAAAAGCCTGTTTCAAGCCAGTGCTTGCCCTTGTTGCTCTTAGTTTCGCCCTCTATCTCTACGCGATTTTCGCAGTGAATCACTTTTGACTTGTTCAGATCGCAGCCTTAATTTTTTTTTTGCGTTAGCTTGTTTCATTTGATGAACATCACATGCTCCAGAATTCGCCCTGGAAATCCGCGACAATGCATCGTCCGCTGTATATAGCAGGACATATTGACCAAAACGGGCAAACAGTTCGTATGGAAATTCATGATGCTTCAGTGTTGACGGCTTCGGAGACTGCCATCGCAGCCATAAAGCCACGTGCTGCTTTCATCTGTTAGTTCTTTTTTATTGTCGTCTTGGGCAGCAGCAACAAAACAATGCCGCAAACTCCCTGGCACCAGCACCACGAGTCCAGAGCTGTAAACTGACGCGAATGAGGGGCAACTGAACGTGTATGACGAATTGGAAGGGACTGGCATGCTTCGTGTTTCCTTGCGAGGGCTGAAGCGCCCCCTGCGGAAGGTCACCAATGTTGCCACACAGTAAGGGCCACCACTAACCGCGTTACTGTAACGTTAACCTTTGCGTCTCTGCCAATTTGAACTTAGAGGACGAGGAGAAGGCTTGAAGCCAGGACAAGGACTCGCACTTTTTGTCAGCACCTGTTTAGATTTGGTTTATGGAGGTTTTACGTTCCAAACCGACTCAGGCTATGAGAGACGCCGTAGTGAAGGCCTCCGGAAATTTCGACCACCTGGTGTTCTTTAACGTGCACTGACATCGCACAGTACACGGGCCTCTAGGATTTCGCCTCCATCGAAATTCGACCGCCGCGGCCGGGATCGAACCCGCGTCTTTCGGGCCAGCAGCCGAGCGCCATAACCACTCAGCCACCGCGGCGGCTTGTCAGGACCCGTGCATATTGTTTTGCTCGTGCTCACTTCTCGTGCTCATGTAAAGTCTGCTCCTAATAATTCGAACCGGAAACTGCAGACCAAAAAATTGTTCGAAATATGCGGATTTCGAATGAAGGAGAGGCCGAATTGGTAACCGGGGTGTTGACGGGAAGAAGGCACCATTTAGAATAAACCGAAAGCTCGAATTAAGCCAGCTGGAATTTATGAAATCCCGCTGCGCTTACTCGCACCTTTTGAATTTTGTGACCAGTGCGTAACTGCCCCCGGAACAAATTCGCGTGTTGGCCTTCACGTGTTCGACAGACATATGTGACGTTTACAAGCAAAAGCAAAGGAGCCACTCAATTAGAGCTATTACAGTGCTTCGGTAGCGCAAGAAACCTTCAAGACGGGTAATCTGAAGCATTCGTTTACCGCTTTGTGTCAGTCTCTCTGTTTTGCTTAAGGGTATCGCACTGGGCGCGAACTCCACCACTGGAGCGAACGGCACTAGCGTCGACTTTGCGCGGCCGGTGAGATCACGTTAGTGGGCTTGCTGCAGCAGGAGTGGGTCTTAAACGAATTTCTGCGTTTTCAAAGGTACAAACCGCGTTATTCTCTTCGTTTCTTTTCTCTTTTCGAGTTCCTGCACATTTTGATCGTTTGTTGTCGTGATAACAGCAGCTCGTTCTTTAGGCTTCTGCTATGGTTGTTTATGTCAAACGTACGCGACGGGGCTCACTGCAAGCATAATTTTCGATCGGACATACATTAAGATGTGAGAAAGTTGGTTAGTTACGGTAGCAATGGGCAAAAACCGAGTGCACGCTGTCGTACGTGCAGCAATCATTTGAGGGTACAAAGTACTTCCATACAGTAGCACCCGATGCCGAAGGAGCGAGCTGAAACACGCCTCTATCGAGTTTAAGCATTTAAAGATTGCTCCGTGTCCTTCCTGCTGCCCTGTTTATCTACTTTTAAAATAGTTCAAGGCACCAATCGCACTGCGCCGCATCTGCTTGCCAAAACCGGAACCTTGTGGCCCTCATTTTGTTGGTACTGCATGAATACGACCTGACGCGCTGCCAAGCTCTGCACTTTCAATTATCTTTTCACCGGGATTTAGTGTCCTAGTGACCGCTTAGTCAACGTTGGAGTAGCAGCTTCAGTGTTTTTCATAACGGTGGCAACATGTGCGCTGAATGACGGCTTGGTTCGCTGCACCCTTTTAGAGGTGTGGAAAACTCACCGGGTCGCATAATGTGGCAGCTCGTCTGCCGGTGAGGTGCTTGTTGGCGAATGAGTCGATGTGAGGAGGTTGGAAAAAAAATGATTTCTTAATTTTCGCATATAAGGATCATAAGCTATTAACGAACATGACTTCAACGTTTTGTCAAGATGTGTGCGCTGGAGTTAAAAAAAATTAATTGCTTTCCATTGAAGGGTAACGCATGAGATGTCGCCGGCAGTGCACAATCAGGTCGTTACCAGCGTGTAGCACAGCTGCAAACAGCCGCATCGCCTTGGCTGCTGCTGGCGCGACGCTCCTGCCAGCTTACACGAGTTGCTCCGAACTTCACCTCCACCTAACAGCTTTTTAGCTAGTGAACCATCTAGTACTGGCTACCCGTAAGAAAGCTAATGTTGTTCATGTCTAGTGAGAACTGCTAGTGATATAGCGAGAATTCAAAGTTGCTAGCTGCTGACAAGTGGCGAAAGCGATCGCTCATTGTGCACATCGCGCACGTGTTTCTTCTGAGGGCGGTTTCTGTAGAATGGCAGTAGCAACGCTGCTGGTCTTTTTCTTGTTCTTTTTCATTTTCTCGTCTTCTTTATTCCGGTCGTTTCTTCTCAGTGCTTGGTGGATTTTCCGGGCTTACTGCCACTCTTTATGTCTGGCTCGGTTGTTTTTCGTATTGCAAGCGCTTCTGCCTGCGGCAGGCAGTATGTGGTCGTTTTATTTTTCTTTCTGTTGTTTCTTTCTTTCCTCCTATTTCTCTTACACTTTCTTTCCTTTCTCCGAGCCTGGTCCGACAAGCGCGGCGTTCCTTCTGGCAGTTGTCATTTTTTGTGTTTTTCTTTCTTTTCGATCCCAAACCAAAAATTAATAATACGATGAGGAATAATTTGTATCAGTGTTGTTGGTCGTGCTGTTGCTGTCGTCATCGTGACCAACCGCATAATGCGTAACCATCACTTGGTAACTAAATAATAAAATTTGGTATGTAAAGCTCGAAAACAATAAAAACAAATATCTATTTTTTTTTCTTCAATGCAGTAGCAACATTGGATATGTATTCTGTCGTTTATAGTTGTCAGACGAACGGTCATGTGCAAATATTTTCGAGCGTCTTTGAAATCGGACTAATGATAAGAACAAAACAAGATATATGCCCGATACCAGCCAGTCTCTTCAATTTATGTTGTACCTTAAATCACAGTTTATGCATGCAGCACAATTTTTACATGCCTGCCAAGATCGTCGATTTTATCTTCAAGCGCTAAATTTTTAGGTTCTTTTACAATTACATATATACTTACGATTAATTTTTTTGCGTCCCGCTTGAGAATACCTTGGTGTGAAACGCACAAATGTCATTCCTGTGGTAGCAAATTGTAACGCGGACATTCTTTTGCGCCGGCAATAGTGAGCCCTGTTTACATTTCTCGGCTTCTTCCAGTTACACCTAACTTACCACTGAAATTCTCGTACTATAATACGTGTGGTTCAGCCTCCCGAACCTGCACGTGGGATGTAAGGGACACCACAATTAAGGGCTCCGCATTAACTTCAGCCGCACGGGGATCGTTATCATCCACTCACATTGCACAGCAGAATGACGTTTTTCAGTTGATCTCTATCGACATACTGCCTCCGCGGTCGGAATTCCATACCGCAACAATAAAAGCGAACGATACCTACACATAGACGGTCTCCCCTCCCAAAAATCACGGTTGAGCGGCTGCTAACCTCAATGAGTAACTGTAATGTGCATCCATAAACAACAAATGGGAAAGGCGAATGCAGCTGCATCCTAAGCCGGGACCTACCCATATATTCTGAAATGTTTGCGCAGAAGAATGTTTATGAATTAGGGCAGTTCCGAAAAAAAATAAACGCAATGCATTGGAGAAATGAAACAATATTTCACATTTTTCTCTGAATTTCGGTATTCTTTAGCTTTGATGTTATTGCTTAAACCGATTGGGAGTTGGCAGGTGCGTAGTCTTATGACGCAATCAGTTTTACTCTGGACGTATCTATACACGCGGTCTTCGAATAAAATCGTATTTGCAACACACGCCGGTAAACAGTATGCAGCTGTTGCAACAGGGGGGTGACCGAACTGAACAGCCGCAAAGGCGACGTCAGCAGCTGTACGACAGTACGGAGTGGTGTGGATGTGGGAGCTGAAGCGTTAACCCCATGGCAGAACGTCTCTTCCTATCATGCCGCAAAGCGCAGCTTACAAAATTCAGGAGATGCACTTTTTAAAGTCAACGGTGATCGCCCTCAGACCTAATTCGAGTGGCTGGTGAGCTGGTGTCCTTCAGCTCAGTTTACCTGATGTTTTGAAACATGCGTCAACAGTCCACTGCAGTTTTAAAGAAACATATTTAAACACATGCCTCCTAATTTTTCGTTACACGAGCACATTCAGCGTCAACTTTGCCTGCTAAAGATGTCTTGGAACCTTCCTTGTCAATTTGCTATGGAAATGGTCCTAACACAAGCCTCCTTTGAAATATAACGGCTTTATATATTCATTGAAACCAAAGAGCATAAGGGATATTTTTTTTTCTAGTTTGTGGTGTATATTAATTGGAGCTTAATAGTGTAACATTTATTAACTTCAAGATAATTGATTAGAAAGCAGAATAGAAAACAACCACAAGCCGCCGGTAGGATTCGGAGGTCGTGCGTTCGGATCACACCGGCGGCTTGTGGTTGTCTTTTCATGTACTGTTCTCCGCAACCTATCTGACACATACAAAGAAACGCTGCTCTCTCACTTAAACCAGCATTGGAGCATGGGCTCCCTTCCAGAGGAATGGAGAACATCACACATTACCATTGTCCCAAGACAAGGAGAAGCATCCGCACTTATCAACTTCAGACTGATATCCTTATCGTCATGCGTGGCCAAAAAAAGGGAGCCTCTTGCATTGAACAGACTAGAAGAACACCTGGAAAACACGACATTTTCTGGCCCAGCTGACAGGGTACCATTAAAATATCTCCACGCAAGACTTATTTCTCATACCACAGAGCACTCTTCTACAGCCAAAAACAGCACAGACACAAGAACTTCTCACAATAGACATAAAAAGGCCTTCGCTAACGTTAAGGATCATCACTTAATCAAGTCCGTTCCCGGCACAGGATGTGGCCCCAGCATATACAATTACATGCGCAGTTTCCTCAAAGGTAGGCCAGCCCGCTTCAAGGAAGCGCAGTCTCTCTCCTTCCCAGTTAACATTGCCCGTGGAACACATCAAGGGGCGATTATATCTCCCACCCTATTTAATCTATGTATGGCAGCTCTATCCAGGCAGCTATCTGCAATCCTCAACCTTCATCACGCATTCTAGGTGACGACATTACCCTGTGGTGCAAAATCGAATGTCCAGAGGATGTTGAAACAACCCTCCTGCAAGGCATAGACACCGTAGTGAATCACTTACACAAAACCAACCTTCAGCACAAAAGTCGGAACTCCTCTCGACGTATCGAACACAATACCAAAAGAAAACCAATTCCCTGTTACAACTCACACTGTTCGGAAAATAGGTACCAAAGGTAACAGCATGCAGAATACTCGGATTCATAGTACATGATAACAATGCTAATTCTAACGTTGTACAAGAAGTGAATAGAGGTGTAACCTGGCTTCTGGGATTGCTTCTGAAAACTGCCGTCGATGGCGAATTGGTGTCTTCTTAACTTAAAAATTCTTCATCTTCAATAAAACAGCGCCTCCAGTCGAAAACACAATAGAAAAAATTTCTGTCATCACAACAAAATTTTTATAGCATTTTTGGCCAAAGGCTTGTAGTAAGAGTAGAAATTCTTGTAGTAACAACAAAATTTTCTGTAGTATTGCGCTGCCTCTTGTCGTAATGACAGAGCTACAGAAAAGTACTTGAGAAAATAATACAGAAATACAGAAAAGCTTTTCGTTGCGGCAAAAATGGCAAACATTTTGTTGTATTCAAGGCACGATTCCGTCACTTTTTCAATGGGACTTTTTCATTAGAACGAAGTAATTTGCCTATTAAATCGTTTACTCGTTTATCACCAGCTTTGATGTTTATTCGCTAATGTAATATAACGCTTGCGAGTGCAGTGGTCTCAAGGAAGTTGTAGGTGACCTAGTTCATTTTAATGCACGCAGAAGCACATGCTTTCTTTGGCACGCCATGCGCAGTTACACAGTCTGGTTTTCCTTTTCTTCAAAAACACAGGAAGAAGTATCGCCGGCGCTCTGTGAAACTACGGTTTCACTGGTACAACCCGTGAGTACAATATTCGGATCTTTTGGTCTATACGGAACTCAGGCGCCTTTCAAAGCATGTAGCATATGCAAGATGAGTGAGCTGGTAATGTGCGTGCACATTTGAATTGGTCCATTTTTTATGTAAAATACAACAAACGAACGTGCCCAACGGTTCTACCAACACTCTCTTGTGATGAGGAACAACTCGCTAATTTTGACGGCGCTTCTGGTGGAGGAAATCACGAGTATGTGTTGGGCAAATTGGTTGGCCATCTAGCCCTTTAAATTATAGACAACAAAAAGGATAGAGTTTCTATCTCTTGGACACTTTACATAATCATGTGACTGGTCCTATTAGCGCCATAATAAAATAATGCCAGTGTAGGACAACTGCGCTGGGTCGCTAGTCCCGTACACGACGGGTCCTCAAAAGACGCAGCTCCGCTGTTCACGCCGCGTTGACGAGGTGCGAAGCAAAGGACTCCACGACGGATGTTCGCGAAGAGTGTGCACCGTAGGATGATCGTAGAGTCACCATGCCGGCGGAAGTGGATGTTCTCCACTCCGACGGCAAAGCCGAAAGCGTGTTTATATCCGTGCTGAGCGTGCAAGACGGCACCGCTAATATTGATGCTGGCTCATAAATCGGCGAAGCCGAGTGGCCAAATGAGTTCGAAACAGAGAGGCTAAGCCAAGTACCTAAACTGCTCGAAAAAAACAGGCCAAAGCCAAGTAGCCAAACATGCTTCAAAAGAGGCGAAGTTAAATATCTAAATGTGTGCGAAATATGAAAGCAAAACCAAGTCGCTATATGTGTATCAGGTCGGCTCGTCGCGAGCATAAAATGTCTGTAAATATGCTTGTGCCAGCGCTACCGTCCTCACTGCATGCATGCGCCAGACCAACCTTAACGTGCCTGAAGTGTCATTGATTCCAACCAGCTTTCGATGACTAATATGCTTAGTCGGTAAGCTTAGCTTTAATTTTTGTCGTTTCTTCAGCTTTTCTCACTAGCGCAAACTTTTTGTGTCACTGAACGCGAGCGTGACGCACTTCACGGCGTCCTGTGATCTGCAGCTGCTGAAGTAATTTTAACGAGGGCATGTGAGCTCTTTTGAGGGCAGTGCTGCTATACACACTCATCACACATATGCAATTTGGGCATTTCCTGTGAATAGCGGGGCCATTTTTTGTTCTCACTTTAATCGCAAGTATTGGCACAGGCGCTTGTTTATATTATTTATTTGATTGAAACAAAAAATGCTCCAAGGACACCAGATCATTTAACAAAAGGGATCAGCGTATGTGGCAATGAGGCTGCGATACGGCGCAGGCATTTTCCGGCGCGCGTAGTACCTCGATCATTCACGCACACCACCGTGCTTCTGGGCCGCGCAGCTGCAACGCTATGATACGCAGAGTGAAAGCGTGAACTCTATTCTTTACATTTTTTTGTCATGTTTACACGTATGCCCTTCCTGAGATTACACCTCAGCGCCTGTAAGTAGGCCGGCATATGAGCGCACACATGACACGGACAGTCGCAGCGAGTTGACACATATACGTGTTGCAGATACGCACCGGCAGTCCCGACACTGCATGTAATCATGGAAAGCGGCAGCGCGAAGTAACAAGGACGAAAGAGAGACACGGTAACACAAGACAAGCGCTGAACTACCAACTGAATTTATATTGAAAACAGGCCAAATTACGTACAATCCAATACATCACGGGCCCAGTGACACGAGCAACCATGAATGTGCAACCAGTGCCCACGCAACACTTTATCACTGGAGGCCAGATACCGGCAACCATCTCAAGAGCGTGTCACCAAACCAGGAAGGGAGGAAGGGAGAGAGGTCGCGAAGTGCAAAAGTGCAGAACGCGTCTTTACGTCATAGCATAAGCAGAGTCAACAGGTCGTAGCAAAAGCGGAGTCAACAGGTCGTAGCGAAAGCAGTCAGAGAAAACCCTCAACAAAAACAAAATAAAATAAGGCAACAACAATATCCAACGTCAGGAGGTAAAAGAATCTCTAAGATACCATCAAAACCAGGAGGTCATGGGAAAAAAAGTATGACTCATTTGATGGCGCCATCCACAAAGGCCATTTCTTACATGGATAAGGAGATTGATGGCCTACAGGCGCACCATTCACCCCCTCTATATATAAGCCATGCCTGAATCACTTAATAATAATAATTGGTTTTTGGTGGAAAGGAAATGGCGCAGCATCTGTCTCATATATCGTTGGACACCTGAACCGCGCCGTAAGGGAAGGGATAAAGGAGGGAGTGAAAGAAGAGAGGAAGAAATAGGTCCGTAGTGGAGGGCTCCGGAATAATTTCGACCGCCTGGGGATCTTTAACGTGCACTGACATCGCACAGCACACGGGCGCCTTAGCCTTTTTCCTCCATAAAAACGCAGCCGCCGCGGTCGGGTTCGAACCCGGGAACTCCGGATCAGTAGTCGAGCGCCCTAACCACTGAGCCACCGCGGCGGGGCGCCTGAATCACTTCCCATTGACGTTTTTCCTTCGCACATGCCCTTATCTCTTACTCATGGAACAACGGTTCTCACTGAAAAGTGCATTCTGAACCACAAGCAAAATCAGTAACATTTTTTGCATTTTTTTTGCGATGGTCAGCAAGATGGCCGCCCGCATTACTGTTAACAAAGAGAATGTGCTTCTTTATTATCTCGTTTACACGTTGGCCGCTCTGCGTGATCTAGGAGCTGGCACATAACAAGGGAATCTCGTGCACCAGGCAGGTAGCACTGTTTGTGGTCTTCACAGAATGCTTTTTGGAACATTCATCACGCTTTTTGTTGTTTTTAGACAAGGTACTGCGAACAAGGCGAAGAAAAGAGCACATTCACCTTACAGCCCTTTGCGACTTTCTTTAAAGTGTGCGAAAGCTTGTGGTGGTAAGGAATTACATGCTTTCGTTGCCTTTCTTCCTCGCATTTGCGCTGCTTTTTCCCTCTCATCCGTTGCAGAAGGCTCTCCATAACGCTGACGGTTATATTTGCTGGATAGCCTGCTCCCTTCAATCACCTCACCTGCGCCTCAAAGCTGTCAACGATGCAGTGCTCGCAGCTTTATCGTAAGGCCGCTTGAAGGCTATTCGAAACTATGCCTCTTTGTAAGAGCTTCGAGTGGGCGCTCTCTATGGAAGGGGGCTTTCTGTGAGCGTGGGTTATACATCCAACCCAGCCTGCGCTCCGAAAAATTCAGGCGCAGATCTAGGAACTGGATGCTGTCATTCTGTGGCGCTCGCCGAGTAAATTTAAGACGACCAAACATTGTAGTGAAAATATTTGCAACTTCCAGGATATCCCGCGGGGCATCCACAAGAACAAGAAAGTCATCCACATACCGGAACACCTTTTGCACTTTCGTCTCGTGAAGTTTTTTCGCTATGGCGTCCAGAAAGATGTTGCATAAGGCCGGTGCCAGGGATGAGCCGATGCATATCCCCGCCTTTTGCACGAAGTGCTGGCCATTGTGTTCTATTACCGTTGACTGAAGGTACAACTCTAAAAGGACAAGAAAGTTGTCGCCGCTTAGTCTTGTCTCATTCTGTAAACAGACTGCTCCTGCAGCTTCCACCTTGTACCTGACGGCCTTAAAGAGTTCTGGATGCGGTACTTAATAGAAGAGATCCTCAACGTCAATGGAGAAGGCTTTTGTGCACGACGCATATGTCTCTAGCTCTTGAATGACTTCTGTAAGGCTTTTCACGAGGAAAGGGTTGCCAATTTCCAGGCTACTAAGGTGAAGCTGGAGGAAGCTGCGCACTTGCACTTGCCATGTACCTTTCTCGGTGACGATTGTTCTTAAAGGGCACTCTGGTTTATGGCTTTATTCTCGTGAAGACTTCGAGAACGTCAAGGCTTGCGTTCTAGAGTTTGTTTTTTTCCCGAGTGCGTCCAAGCGGATAAATTTGATACTTTTGAATTTCTTCTGAACAGCGGCCGTTGCCTTCTGGTGAAACATTATGGTGGTCATGACAACAAAGCCTTTGTCGCTCTTAAGGACCGTAAGGCCTGCCTCTTGAAGCCGTCTAGCAATCCTAGCCACAGCCGTCTACCGCCTTCCTGCAGCCGAAGCAGCACGTAGCACGCAATCGACGCCTTCATCAATTTTTCCCATGACCTCCTGGTTTTGATGGTATTTTAGAATTCCTTTTACCCCCTGACACTGGTCATTGTTGTTACCTGTATTTTATTTTGTTTTCATTGAGGGTTTCCTTTGACTCTGCCTTCGCTACGTTGTGTTGAGTCTGCTTTTGCTACGACGTGTTGAATCTGCTTTTTATATGACGTAAAGACGCGTTCTGCACTTATGCACTTCGGTGCACCCTTCCGCGTTTGGTGACACGCCCTTGATATGATTGCCGATAGCTGGCATCCAGTGGTAAAGTTGAGTGTTGCGTCGGCACTGGTTGCACAATCATGGTTGCTCATGTCACAGGGCCCGTGATGTATTGGATTGTATGTAATTTGGCCTGTGTTCAATATAAATTCAGTTGGTAGTTCAGCGCTTGTCTTGTGTTACCGTGTCTCTCTTTCGTCCTTGTTGCTTCGCGCTTCCGCTTTCCATGACGATTCACCAACTGGCCTGCACAAAGATATTAATATACTGCATGCAACGTTGGTACATTAAAAATCTTCACGTGTTGAGGGTATGAGCTTGTTATCTACACACGTTTACCTTGAGGACCGGATGACCGTTGACCTTGAAGATCAAAATTTATTGCAGAAAACCCGCCATAAGAGCAATTTTTTTTTAACTTTTTTACTCTCTATGCGAAGCTGTTCGTGCTGCCTATTGCGAAAACTGTCAGGCCAATTTTTTGTTACCATATCGCTAAGGCATGGTTTCCTAGGCAAAACAGAACCCTATATTCTTTCCTGAGAGCCTAGCTCGAGATTACGCCAACCGAGCGGGGCACACTGACTCTACTCTCTACCCCCTCTCAGCCCATTTTTCAACCCGCCTAGATACCCTCCGCCTAAATAGGCGTCTCTACCCCCGCCACATAAGGAACTTTCCCCGGGGAACTCCTACCCCCTTAGACGCATCCAAACACTTACTTTCTTCAATATTCACCACCTACACCGCATTCACCCAACATTGTAGGAAGATACATGTCTCTTGTGTGGTGGTATTTCTACATTCACGCACATTACATGGACATGCTCAGATAAACCGAACCACTTAAAGGTGCCAAACGCGGCGCTGCAGCGGGAGGTGACGCTGGCCAGCGGCACACTGGAAGACCAGGAGGCGCTAGTCGCCATAGCTAAAGCGTCGGCGGAAGCCACTGGAGTCTTGAACTGAGGATCCCACCCACAATCCGCTCCGATCTTCTTTTTACAATCAAGTGTTTATTCTCTCTCTCTCTCTCGGTGGCGAAAGCGTAATTTCTTTCTGATACCATCAGGGTAGAACCCAAAAAGTTGCATCCATCACTGCGCCGTCGTGCGACACCACGCCTGTAACAATCACAAGAGCTTTGGCCTTCGAACTGTTGCCACAGGCATACAGTTGACAGAAGTTGTTAGGTTTGCTTCGCGGCAATTAAGTTGCTTGGTAACTTTTCTGAAACACACTGGGACAAGGAATGCTTTCTATACATTGCACGACGACGATGGGACCACTACAGTAAACCACGAAAACTTATGCCGTCCTGAATCTATGACAACTTTTTCTATGCATGATGATGATGATGAAATAACTTTATTTGCACCCATCAAGGCATCAGAGGGTGATGAAGACTTTAGTGTTGACCGTCGTCATTTTCCTCCCCTATCGGCAGGCTGGAATCTTTTGGGATTCAGCGGTGTCCAGGGCCAGACGGCTGACATTTTTTTTGTTCTTATTCTTTCTGGCTGGCTATTAAAGCCTCCCAGGACTCCATATTACTGTGTGGTTCGTTGTGGCTAGGGCATGTACACACCATGTGGATGATGTTTGCAATTTCATTACAGTGTTTACACCTCGGGTCTTGGATCGCCGAATGAAAATCTGCTTAGTGCTAGTGGGTTGGGAAAAACCCCCGCCTGTAACTTTCTCCATACGACCTCTTCATTTTTGCTGAGGCCCTTGCATGCTCCAGGTAGTGCCTGTCTTCCTAATCTGTAGTGGCTAAGAATATCTTGATACGTGCTGAGCTCCTCGTCCGTCTGAAGGGGCTCTCTGCTTGACGAGACCGCAATGTGATCGCGGTGTGTGAGTCCTCGGGCCAATGCGTGCGCTGTCTAGTTTGCAGGGAGGCCCTCGTGGGTCGGAGTCCAGACTAGGTTAATTAGCTTGTCTGGACTCAAGCATCCGATGTACTGCAGCAGTTTTGATATCCAGTTCAGAAAGCACCAAAAAAGCACAACTTGATATGAAGAGGTGCCACCTCTAAGGAGCAATAGAAATATATTCAGCGCACAATGAAAACAAGCAAAAATGAACAAACACACTCCTTCTGAATACTAATAATGACAGGGCGTGCATAACAAAAGACCTACTTTGAACAACAACCTCGATAACAAATCAATAAAAAAGCGAAAGAAAAAGTGGACAATAAAAACGCACATCTCATCACAGCGTAGCATTTGCGATAGATAATAGATACACCTTCATGCCATCACTCATGCGATGGTCGTTTTGTTGAATCGGCCGTTCGCGAGAAATGAAGAGGAATGTAGAATTACAGAAACGAAAACCATACCAAAATACAAAGACACATAATAAATCAGTCACACGGCTGTAATATATTGTTAGAGTTATTTTAACGCAAAAGAGACATTTAGCTTATGCTAGTTTAGTACAGATGGAAGGTTGTGACCAAGTCTGCCATTCGTAATTAGTACGGAAGCGGGGATTTAGATACCGCAGTATCCGTTACTGAGGTCGCTCGGCTGCTGAACGAGTATCACCAACGCGGAAATGTTTCGACCTAACTGGATTACTCTAATGAATCATTTTCATTGCTCAAGAGAGGTCTTGGCGAGCTTCGTGGTAGAGCCCCTAGTCCAGATCGCCTGACACTGCTGCGACGGTACGGTCCGGTCGATCAGTCTACGTTGATCTTACAGGTGATCGCTAGACCGCGCTGGCTCCCACAGCTGCGTTGGGCCGTTTTGCATGTGAGGGACTGCTGCTATGAGATCGCATAACCGTGTTATCTGATAAAGGTTTCGACGATCCCCGCCGCAAGGGCAGGTGTCCCTGTATGGGAGAGACAGCCTGTGGCCGGAGAAAGGGCAGTAAGAGAAGATTCTTGACAACACAAAACAAAGTGAACAAGGATTGAGGGGCAGCCTCAGTCCGCTAGCCAGTGTTTCGACAGGGGGGACTTGTCATTTTAACGCGTTAGCATTAGAAGCCCCATCGTGAAGAAAAGGCAGCGTCCGGCGCAGTGTTCTGTGCACTTGCCGCCTGTATTACATTTTATTAGTTTCCAAATTGATAACTGCCATCTGCCATCTGTTTGTTCATATATATATATATATATATATATATATATATATATATATATATATATATATATATATATATATATATATATATATATATATATATATATATATATATATATATATATATAAGAGAAGTGGGCACTTCTACAAAGACACATTTATTTATCAACGTTTTGCGGTGCGGTCTTCTTCAGGACTGTAGTGGTCTCGCGTCACATGGACGTTTTAAGTTATATATATATATATATATATATATATATATATATATATATATATATATATATATATATATATATATATATATATATATATATATATATAAAATGTTACGAACGTAGGTTGCGTTGGCTCCGCAGAATAAAGATTTAAGAGAAGTGGGCACTTCTACAAAGACACTTTTATTTATCAACGTTTCGACCGCGGTCCTGAAGAAGACCGCACCGCGGTCGAAACGTTGATAAATAAAAGTGTCTTTGTAGAAGTGCCCACTTCTCTTAAATCTATATATATATATATATATATATATATATATATATATATATATATATATATATATATATATATATATATATATATATATATATATATATATATATATATATATATATATATATATATATATATATATATATATATATATAGCAGACAAGTTAAAGGAAATGAGGGGCCCGTTTGACAAATTTATGAAGGGGGCCAACAGTCACCGAAACCAAGGTGCATAGGGGAACGTTAATTTTTTTTTTTTTTTTAATGTGTTATGCTTATGAGTGGGATAATAATACTTAGATTAATAAATTGCTTAAAGAAAATTACTTATAAAGCAGCAGAAAAAACAACCATGCCGCCGGTGGGATCCGAACCCACGACCTCCGAATATCGCGTCCGGTGCTCTTACCAACTGAGCTACGGCGACGGCTGTCCAATCTGCTGCTGTCGTGGGTATTTATGTTTACTAGGTGTAAGCGAGCCTTGAGAGTGTTCACCAGCGCCACCCTCGACCATAGCGGCGGACGTAGCACGTCCTGTAATACCGCGATCGTGACGTAGAACGTCAACTAACGGTGAGGGCGGAAACTGTGCGAGAGCCCTCTTATGCTACCTATGGCATCAAGACTGCCAGAATCGAGACCCTCGTTAAGCTATTAGCAGACAAGTTAAAGGAAATGAGGGGCCCGTTTGACAAATTTATGAAGGGGGCCAACAGTCACCGAAACCAAGGTGCATAGGGGAACGTTAATTTTTTTTTTTTTTTTAATGTGTTATGCTTATGAGTGGGATAATAATACTGAGATTAATAAATTGCTTAAAGAAAATTACTTATAAAGCAGCAGAAAAAACAACCATGCCGCCGGTGGGATCCGAACCCACGACCTCCGAATATCGCGTCCGGTGCTCTTACCAACTGAGCTACGGCGACGGCTGTCCAATCTGCTGCTGTCGTGGGTATTTATGTTTACTAGGTGTAAGCGAGCCTTGAGAGTGTTCACCAGCGCCACCCTCGACCATAGCGGCGGACGTAGCACGTCCTGTAATACCGCGATCGTGACGTAGAACGTCAACTAACGGTGAGGGCGGAAACTGTGCGAGAGCCCTCTTATGCTACCTATGGCATCAAGACTGCCAGAATCGAGACCCTCGTTAAGCTATTAGCAGACAAGTTAAAGGAAATGAGGGGCCCGTTTGACAAATTTATGAAGGGGGCCAACAGTCACCGAAACCAAGGTGCATAGGGGAACGTTAATTTTTTTTTTTTTTTTTTTTAATGTGTTATGCTTATGAGTGGGATAATAATACTTAGATTAATAAATTGCTTAAAGAAAATTACTTATAAAGCAGCAGAAAAAACAACCATGCCGCCGGTGGGATCCGAACCCACGACCTCCGAATATCGCGTCCGGTGCTCTTACCAACTGAGCTACGTACAGCCGTCACCGTAGCTCAGTTGGTAAGAGCACCGGACGCGATATTCGGAGGTCGTGGGTTCGGATCCCACCGGCGGCATGGTTGTTTTTTCTGCTGCTTTATAAGTAATTTTCGTTAAGCAATTTATTAATCTAAGTATTATTATCCCACTCATAAGCATAACACATTAAAAAAAAAAAAAAATTAACGTTCCCCTATGCACCTTGGTTTCGGTGACTGTTGGCCCCCTTCATAAATATATATATATATATATATATATATATATATATATATATATATATATATATATATATATATATATATATATATATATATATATATATATATATATATATATATATATATATATATATATATATATATATATATATATATATATATATATATATATATATATATATTACTCCAAGCCACAAAGTCCTGTCCGTACACCCGATATCCCACAGAGGTCCTTATACGTGTCGCTAGATTTCTCTTTCCTCCGTCAGACACCGCCCCCGTCTCGTCAGCTCCCCTCTGTTTTACGCAAGCACTCTCTTTGGACGGCAGAAGGCTTCCTTCTCTGACACGAAGAGAAAGCTTGTAGGTTCCATTGTTGGCCAGCGGACGCGATGTTTTCCATCAAGCGAAAATGAGGTAACGTTCCAGACGGAGATGAGACGCGTGAGTACAAGTCGCCATCATATCCGTAAAATAAGCAGAGCCTCGATGTCCGCTATATCAGTTAACATTTCCACAGGTTAGTGAGAGGAATAGCAAAGGGGAGGGCGTTGACCAGAAGCCCATTGTGTGCAAGAAAGGAAAGAGGGGATGTAAAGGCAAAAAAGAGGAATGAATTAAGGACCAAGCATCCCCGTAAAAGACGCGCGTTCGGCGGAGTCACAACTTGTCTCGCAGGTGTGGCGCCCACAGAAGAGTGTTCGCTAAATCCTCATGGCGTACAAAAGATATGGCCACCGCGTGAAGATTTCGCACCAGAAGTTCTTGAAACGCAAATTACACTGGTACCCGAAGTGTCGGCAGAGCTTGCCTTTTTTTTTTCTCCATACCCCACAACACTCCAAGTCTATGTGAGAATAAAAGGGACTAAGTTGTCCGTAAGCGCGCTCCCCATTTGGGGCAGGGTATGCTTCACAAGTCCCGTGGCCGCTTTCGATTACTACCTGTACGCAATGCTTACTCTTGATAGTGGGTGCACATTCCCACCGCAAAGCTTAGTAACTTGATGCAATTAGCAAAAGAAGGAGGCTTTTAAACGCGGCACCTTAGATCCTGAGGTTAGGAACTAGAGGAGATCGAAACTTCCTTTGAAGTCTTCGTAACCGCTAGAACTTAGCATGTTTTTAAGAGAGAATTTGTTTCCGTCCCCGACCGTATTTAGTATTTCTAGTGATGGGGAAATCTACCCCAGGGCTTGGACAACATACCCTGTCCCAATTAGGGAGTGTGCTAGAGTACCGTTGGCTTCCTTTTTACTTCCTCACGTGGCAGTTCTTTTTAGAGTGTGGTTGTGTAACTTTGGACACCTAGCAGACGTTACTTATCAGCCTAGTGGTGGCGGCGCAGTTGTCGGGCGTCGTGGCGCTCTCGTGCAGCGCATTGCTGTCGCTGGCCGCTGTGTTGCTGGCGTCGGTGCTGGCGCTCAAGTGGTTGTCCCACGGCGACAGCAGCAGCAAGATCCGCTCGACATTGCCGCCAGGTCCTCGAGGGCTGCCACTCCTGGGAAACCTGCTGTCCGTGAACTGCAACTTCCACTTGGGCCAGTGTCCACGGTGGGCCAAGAAATATGGAACCATCTTCATGTGAGCATCCTTTCACTGAATGCACATCCATGCATGCATCAGTGCGCACGTGCTCAGAATATGCAGACAGAGTCCTCGAAGCCCCTAGCCCCTACACGCAGGGCACTATGCTGTTTCTGTTCTTTGTACACCCGTTTTGCTACAGTTATTCTTGTACAACTGTCGTAATACTTGCCGATAGTGTGGCAGGCTACAGTTTACATTCGCGGATTTAATGCTAAAGCGCACGACTAAGCGTCTCCTTCCCGCATCCCCCTGAGTGAGCAGTACGTGTCCGACCCACCTGTCAATCATAGTAAACGACTTATGAAAATGCGGAAGCAGTTGCGCTCAGCCGCGATCAATCGAGATAAGTCTGGTGGCATCGCAAAGAAAATGGTAAAGCCGTGTGGCTGATGAGAGTGTGACGCCATCGAGTGGAGCCGCCATCGCTCGAGAGGAGCGTTCCCCAGGCAATTTTGCCAGCCGCCTCCTGAACGCCGATCTGGAAGGATGCCGCCTAAACGCTCTTTGTAGTCTTTAATCAATATCTTCACCACACATCAGCGGCACAAGCAGCAACACCGCGCTAAAGGTTTTCTTCCCAACACACTTCAGGTCAACAAAGTGTCCCCTGAATTTTTTCCACCTGAATACCGCTTTCACCTCCAAAAGTTCAGGGAATGCACTGGACAGAATAGTGCACCTTCGCCTAACACCAGCTCGACAGTTGCTCATAAGCCGTTCTTATATATTCTCTCTCCGTACGTTAAGAACGGCCTTTTTGAGGAATCTATGGCCCGACAGTGAGTTTCCTATTTTTCAACGCGCCTTCCTCGCGAGCTACACGCACCCCTCATGGTTAGACGCACGGGTGGGACAATTAGCGTGCTCTACCAAGAAAGCTATTCTTTTGAAGAGGTCGTCTGTGTCCTGAAAGTGTCGCGTCTGCTCACTCCCCACCAGGATGAGCCTCGCTGGCGTCAAAGTGGTGGTCCTCAATGACTACGAGTCCATCAAGAAGTTGTTCGCCAGGAAAGAGCTGCTGGACCGCTCTCAGAAATGGGCGCTCAAGAGCGGCATAGAAGGTAAGCACCGCCGAGCACCATCGTCACTCAGCAACTCGTAAACGGAAGCGCCATTTAGTCTAGTGCGTATACGATATCTGAAAGGACTGCTTCGTCCTTTTACGGCACGCCTTTTATGTGCTGTCTCAGAAAATTTAATTGAAGCACCGGTTGTGTGGATTGATGCTTTCTCTATTCTTTGCTACAAGTGCGACTCGTTTGCTTCTTCTAGGTTTGTCGGCGCAAAACGGCAAGATCTGGAAGGAGAACCGGCGGGTGTGCATGCAGGCAATGGCCGAGCTGGGATTTGGCAAGGAGGAGATGCGGACGCGTGTGCAGGTACAGAAGCCATCGGCCATTGGAACGCACGCTTTGGACCCGAGTTTGTGACATCATGGGCTGCGTCTTGAGTGCGGGGCACTAATTTTGCGAGAGTGGAACGTTGACCGAACCTTGCTTTTTTCGCCTAGTCGGTCATCATCATCATCATCACCATCATCATCTTGACTAGGCCCACCGCAGGACAAAGACATCTCCCATATCTCTCCAATTAACATTTCCCTGTGCCAGCTGTGGCCGCCCTATCCCCGCAAACTTCTTAATTTCATCCGCCCACTTAACTTTCTGCCGCCCTCTGCTACGCTTACTTTCTCTTGGAATCCATTCCGTTACCCTTAAGGACCAGCGGTTATCTTGCCTTCGCAAGCTGTCCCAGCTGTCGTACTCACTTACCAAACTGAACTTGAAGACTTCAGTTAAGGTGGCAGAGAGGTGTCACTATCGCAAGCATTTTTATCCCAACCTACAACTACACGCCCGGCGTTGCAGGCCGGGATAAGCGCTGCGATGAGTTAATTACACACAAAGTCGATTTTTCATGAAAATGACTCATTGCATGGTTTCAGTATTTCACACGCGTACGCAACACTACATCAAATTAATAGGCATTGAGGTAGGTTACGAATTTTTAACTGCGTTAACTGGTCACGTTCAAATCAAAGCCTGGTGCGAAGCATGGCAGCAATGCTCTATACGGGGTAGCCATTTTAGCGTCTTTCTCACTGCGTTGAGGGTACTTTTTGACTGCCAGAAAAAACTGTGACTTTGGTGAGACACCCGGCTGCGCGACCGCATTTCGACGGAGGCGAAATGCAAAAAACAGCTGTGGGCTGTGCGATGTTGTAGCGTGTATATGAGCTCCAAGTGATCTAATTCTCGTAAAGCCGGTCATGGTCCAAATTAAACCGGTGTCCTCCACTACAGCGTCCCTTATAGCCCATGTGTCACATCGAAATATTTTACGGTACAATGAGGCCAAATTGAAGACGGCTTGTATCGATGGGCTACAGCCTTGTAACGACAAAAAGATCACTTTCACCGAAACCGGAGCTTGAATAAGCTAGCAAAAGCCAAAATCTAAAGGACAAGTGTCGCCGTCACCGGCGGATTCCGCAAGTAAGCTGCCTGCGTTGACACCATTTTTCAAGCGCGCTAGCATTTACTTCTATACTTGGCGCTCTTCGTTTTTAACTCAGCTCTATTTTCTACTTTCCTTTTATGTCCCATCTTCCTTTTTCTCCGTTGTGCTGGGTAACGTAATGGCAGCATCATTTGGCCAAACTCCCCGCCTTTCCTTCTCCACTGTCTCTCTCTCCTTATAGTTTGTTTGTTTATGGGGGTTTAACGTCCCGAAGCGACTACGGCTATGCGGGACGCCGCAGTGAAGGGCTCCGGAAATTTCAACCACCGGGGTTCTTTCATCGCCTGAGTAACTCAGCAAGGCAATGTCAACAGCGAACCGCAGATTATTCAAGTATTTTCTATTCACTCTTATCCCCGCCTGCTCCCAATTCAGGCCTCGGAATACCTCCTGTAAACAGGCAGTGAATTGCATTGGCGAGATCGGGTCTCCCTGCCTGACGCCCTTCCTTATTGGAAATTTATTGCTGACTTTATGGAGGACTATGATAGCTCTGAGGTTGCTATAGATATCTTCCAACATTTTCACATTAGGCTCTTCTACACCCTGATTCCGCAAAGCCTGCATGACCGCTCAGGTTTCCACTGAGTCAAATGCCTTCTCGTAATCATTAAAGGCTATATATAGAGGTTGGTTATATTCTGCGCATTTCTCTATCACCTCATTGATAGTGCGAATATGATCTGTTGTGGAATATCCTTTACAAAAGCCTGCCTGATCATTTGGTTGATTGAAGTCTAAGGTTGCCCTGACTCTATTAGCGATTACCTTAGTAAATACCTTGTAAGCAACGGACAGTAAGCTGACCATCCTGCAAAACCAGTTTCGGACACTCAGCCTGCAAAGGCGGTTCGTGATTCAGATGAGACAATGAGTTGATCTTGGTGTTCGATGGAGTTTAAATGAGCTGGCACTAGGGAGTTCAGCAGATGAGAATGTGCTCGAAGAAGTTCAGCATGCTGCGGAGAAGGTTAGTTAGAGAGACACGGGAGAGGCCTTTGCCCTACAGTGGGCGTAGTCAGGCTGATGGTGATGATGGTGATGATGATGATTATGACGACGACGACGACAATGATTATGGGTACCTTAACGTGCACTGACATCGCACAGTACATGGCCCTTCAGAATTTCGCCTCCATCGAAATGCGACCGCCGAAGACGGGATCGAAACAGCGTCTTTCGAGTCAGCAGCGGAGCGCCATAACCACTGAGCCACCGCTGCGGCCCCTTATAGTTAGTCTTAGTTGCTTTGTTGGGCGTTATTCAATTGCGTATTTGAGCTACCTGATAGCCTACAATTTAATCTGTCATGTTGTCCGCAACAGCTCGATTTTTTTTTTTCACCAAGTTCGAGGCTTACAGCTATCTATCACGTTAAGGCTTCTACAAGGTTGAATTTTAAAAGCTTTGGCGCAGCTGGCGAATGTCTCGTTTCTGAATGACATGTCCTAGTGAGGAATCTATAACACATTTAGCCTGTTAGTCCTCGGTTTTAAACTAATAACTCAAATAAGCAAAGAGTGAGCAACTAAATCTCTTACGCATTAAGCACAGGATTAAAAGCATGTTGTTCGTTTGGTGAAACATGCGCAGCGCTTCACATATGTTGAGCTCACTTAAGATGCATCCAGCCTTTTAAAATTTAATTCCAATTACTGAGTTCACAAGTGCTTCTTCTCCGAGTTCAAGCTCGGGTGAAGAGGTATATTCGTTCCTTATAAAAGTGCCAGGAATGTTCTCTTTCGGTGAAGTGCAGTCCCCTCCTAATTCGCCCCAATGGAGGCCAAAAAGTTTGGAGTGTTTCTAGGAGCGATGTAGCGTCTTTGTGGTTATATTATTTAGTGAATCATAATAAGTACATGCACATTTCAGTGACGCACATTGTTGCCTCATCTCCATTGACTGTCCATAACGGCTTCTAAATGCATGCATTGTCCCAGAGGTACGGGTGCAGTATACCAGTAAATATATAAGGACGCCAGATTCTGCCGCTGTAGTTCTCGTGGCCGCCACGAAGTTTACATGCTTTGCGTTGTTACGCTACCTACAGCCACGGGGAAGAACCACCAGGTAAGGATTTATGGGAAGCTTTTGAAGAGGACAGCTAGAGAGTGCTCATTAGAAAAAAAAAAGTAATGAGGACCAGTGTTGCTTGCCATGAACAATTTCTTGCTTGAAGAAAGCAGTCACCACGTATCCCCCCCCCCTTTCCCAGCACCCCTTTAAATTTTCTTATATGGTTTGGTTTGGTTTAATGGGGCTTAACGTCCCAAAGCCGCTCAGGTAATGAGGGACGCCACAGTCCAGGGCTCCGGAAATTTCGACCACCTGGAGTTCTTTAACGTGTACTCGGACATCGCACAGTACACGGGCCTCTAGCATTTCGCCTCAATCGAAATGCGACCGCCGCGGCCGGGATCGAACCGGCGTCTATCGGGTCAGCAGCCGAGCACCGTATAGCCACTGAGCCACCGCGGCGGCTGCTAATATTTATATATGAGAATCACCTTTTCGTGTAATGCTGGCGCATTGACTGGATATCAGCCAATATGCTGTCTAACTGCAGGAAAGGGAGTGCGGCAGTGTTTCCTTACATCCGCAACAATAAGAACGGCACCATGCGGAAAGTAGGGCTGTTAGATTACACTGCACGCAGCGGCACGGCTGCGGAGATCATGACCGTGCTTTAGCATCGGCCGCACCTTTCGCAGGCCGAGGTGCAGCACCTGGTCGACAAGCTGTCCGAGAGCGGCGGTGCTCCGGTGCCCGCGCGACCCCTGCTGGCGGCCAGCGTGGCCAACTGCGTGGCGCTGTACTTGTTCGGCCAGCGCTACGACCTGGACGACCCGCGGCGCCGGCCTATGGACCGGCACGTGGACGCCTTCTTAGTAGTTGGCGCCTCGACGCCCGTCGAGTTCCTGCCCGCGTGGCTGAGGCGTCTGGCTGGGCGCTGGATGCCCGACAGCCGAAGCGCCTACGTCCAGCGCTTCACTGAGGGGGTGACCAAGTTCTCCAGGTACCTCGAATATGCGTTGCTTGGCGGAAGCTAGAGTGTCAAAAATCAACGGTTCTATTTGTAATGATTTGCGTGTTTTTATCACTGTTTTGTGTCTTTCATCCGAAGTGGTATTCAAAGTATGGCGCAATATGAACCAAAAATTGGACGCCAAGCGCAAGTTCTAATCTTGTTTGTTGACCATCGTGAAGGAAGATAGACACCAAATTTTTGCTCGCGCGTTTTCATCTTTGTAATGATGCGTATAATATTTGTATGCATGGAACACCAATAAGCGGATATAGTGCATTTTTTCATGTCACATGTGATAGCTGTGACAAGCGACGTCACAGTTATCGCTGGGCTGCTGAAACCAAAATAAAATGTGAGAATAAATTCAATTGTGAATTATTCAGCAGTCGTAGGTGATCACCAAGTGATGATTTGTGTATAGTAATATTTCACGTGTCATTGCGAACAAGAAAACTCGCAACCAATATTTGATGTCTGTACTACTTTAATACGCTTCGAAAAACTATTTTCTAACTCGCGCTTGGAAAGCTATCTTTCATATTACTCTATTTGCTCAAGGAATGGCTTTTCCTTTAGATCCTTTTCGAATGTATAATGAAAACAAATTAAGGAAATAAAATATACTCTCTAAAGATCGACAGAATATCGGGGGCCATGTTGACTGTTACAGGCAAACCTTCTGTTTCCTTTCAAACTGTATAACACTGCAGAATCAAAAATCTGAAATGACCACTGGCTTTCGGGTGATCCCAGCTTCTTGAGTTCCGTAGACCGATCAGTACATTGCGATATGCAGGGACTTACATTACACGGTTTCTTTCATGCCGTTAATTATCTTGTATGGCTCAACACAGAAGGGGAGAGGTTTAATGACGTCGATGTACTAAACATGTTCGAAGCGACAGCGCATGGTTTGATTTCTGCCTGGTCATTACCAAGAAGCTATCCTATCAAAGTTCTAGATCATGTTTGTACTTCAGGCCATGAGCAAAATTCCAGACACTGATCAGATCAAAAACGAACATGCCGCTTCACAACGTTTAATGGTTCCTTGCTCACATGGAAACAAAGACGAAACACGTAAGGCTTCCGACACATCATCTTGATTTTTTGACCTGGCCAGTGACTGCAGTTTCACTTATGATCATGAGATGTATCGCGACCAGTGGGGTTCCTCGAACCTTTTTGCTACATCCGGTCGAGTTTTCTTGTGGTTTTTCGACATCTAACAAACTGTTTAGCAGTTTTTCTTAACAACATTCACACATACTTTCAGCGCTGCAATACACTAAATTGAGGGAAAGGGAATTTTTTTATCTTAATACTTCCCACTAATGCAAGAACGGAGCAACACATCTACGTAGAAGAGGAAGTGAAAGGTCCATAGATGCTCACACTCCTCGGCTATTATAAAACATAGGAAATGCACTAATGCACAGGCAGCTCCAATGGCTGGAACTAAAGGCCATACCACAAGGTACTGTGCTAGAGGAGGCATTGTCATATCATAGACAAAATGAAATGTTCTCTCTGTCCAACTACTGCAAATTTTCCTGTTTTTTGTAGTCTTGGAATCTGTATACAAGAGTATTAGCTTTCCATCAACATCTGATATGCACCTTCAAGACACATATAAGTGTCAGGCTGTCCATAATATGCGCAGTTTGGCACCAGTTTTCACGAATGGCTTACAATCACATAGAGGGGACAGGTTCCAGCCGGTCACATATATACCATGAGGAAACTTTAAGTGCTTGACTGTGCGCAACTTTCAGCGAAAGAAAAGCGTTCGGCCGCTGTGGAACTGGGACACGAGACCAGGCGCATATATTAGTGGTCTAGATAGGTCGATTCAAAAGAGCTGTTGCTTAATTTTTCTTCCTTATGTTTAACATGTCATTGCAGAGAGCAGATTATAATCGCCCAGAAGACCCAAAACGGTAGCCGCCATCTATCGTTCATCGATTTATATCTAAGCGAGATGCAGAAGAATGAACCCGGCGTTGACAGCACTCTCACAAGTAAGACAGCTTCGTAATTCATGACTTCAAACGCTTTAAAGAGCCTATTTCTGAAAAGTTTCTGAGTGCTTCCAGTTGGCATCTCCAATTCCTTTCGCGTAGGGGTGAAGATGTGCACGCCTTGTCAAAAGTTGACAAGGTTTGCCTTTAAGCCGTGTCATTCAAGGCCCACGCCTAGCAGTAAGCTTCTATAAGGTGAGAACCCTTATCCTGGACTTTCCAGGCTGTTTGGTATTTGAGGGTGCTATGAGTTTTCCACTAGGTGGCTCAAAGGGAGACCAGGCACGTGACCCGACAACTTTTGACCAAGACACTACAGTGGCTAGTAAAAGAGATTAGCACAAGTGACCGATCACCGGACGGGCAGAATGGTAAAGCCACAAGTACACAAGGCCACTGGTAAAGCATCAGTCTCCTATTCGGGGTGCTGTGTTCCCTCCCCAGCGCTACCGGCTATACCCATCGGTTTTCTTATGGGTGTTTAGCAAACTGGTTTAATCTCCCGCTTAACCTTTCTGCCTTTCCTCCTCCTCCTTCTTTCTAATGGGCACAATCTTTCCCCCAGCCTGGTGCTCGTCTTTTTAAGGTTAAGTGCTGGGGAAAAAGAGTCTTGAACCTAACCGCTGTTTTGACTGGTCGGTGATTCGTTCCGCCGTCGAACAACTGAAATCCGCCTTTTTCAGGATTGCCTGTTAAAGTTCGACAGAATTTGAAGACGCAGGTTCATTTACCAAGCCATGCACCCTGGAAAGCTGAGCACCACGCCGGGGGATAAGCTTGTAGCCTCTTTAAAGAAATGAGTAGGCAGCCGGATAGCAGTGGGAGTCGAACCCATCCTTTCACAAAGCTGGGACGATTGCTCTACATCGAGGCCACTCCCACTCTTCAGTCTAAGACGAGCTCAGCAGACAGTCATCACCTGCGAAGAAATCTTTTTTTCTGCCTTTTTTCTCAAAGGACTGCTTACGATAAAACAATAATCAAATAAAGATATCACTGTTCACGATTAGAACGCTAGAAATGAAGACCATGTGCAGAGTCATGCGTTGCCAGCCAACGCCTGAGTCAGCACAATGACACAACGGCAATGGACAAAGGTTTCTCCCTGCTGCAAACGTCGAAACGACTCGGCACTGCCGCTGTCGGCGTGTTCGCGAACCGCACCACAGCGTAGTGGGATTCAGCACTTGCCAGCTGTAGGGTCTGTCCTCTCCTTGCCACGCTTCAGCACCGGAGCCATGAAGGCGAGTTTCCACGATGGCAGAACGTGTTCTGACACCCATACCTGATTGAAACAGCTCAGAAGCGCGTGCCTGTGACCGAGAGAGTTTTTGCATCATTTAATATGTGATGCCCTCCAGATTAGGTGAACACCCATGTCGCAGGCTTGCTCAGGGTTGTCTTCCATTCTCCAACGAGAAACAGGACATACATGACAGAGGAGGGCGTACCCGGTCATGAGCAATGCTCGATAGCAATGCTCGATTTTAGGGTTTATTCGCATGAATTTCTTCGCATCTGCAAATTTCTCTGCCAGGCCCACAAAGAGCTTCAGAGCAAGAGCATCCAAAGTCTATTAATAACCAGTCTCCCCAGTAAGACTCCTAATAAATCGTAATATCTCTGACATCAGAGAAAACACAGAAAAGATATAGCGCGAAAGAAGGCCAAATGCAACCTCCACAACTTCTCTGTGCGCTGCCGATCAAATGGCAGAGTGCAGCCTGTTAAGAGCTGTCTTCAGGACTTCGTTATCCTTCTTTGCATGACTTGCCGCTCCGCACGCCTCCGCGCTGCGCAGAGGTTCTTGAGCTTCAATTCTGGGGCCCCAGAATAGTCTGATAACCAACCAGGTTGCTGCGAATTTCCTTGAAAGCATTTTACAAATAATGTCTCCAAAAATGCACCCTAGGTGCTCCCTGTACTTGCCCCAGTTGATAACATGGGCGATTCTTGAAACACAAAACATAAAAAGAGGAAGTTGAAAGCAAACATCAAAACTCGAATATGGTCTCTCCCGATGTTGGTAGCCGAGGATCACTTCAATGACTTCACCCTCGTCAAAGGTTTATGGTTTATGGGGGTTTAACGTCCTGAAGCACCTCAGGCTATGAGGGACGCCGTAGAGAAGGGCTCCGGAAATTTCGACCGCCTGGGGTTCTTTAATGTGCACTGACATCGCACAGTACACGGGCCTCTAGAATTTCGCCTCCATCGAAATTCGCCCGCCGCGGCCGGGATCGAACCCGCGTCTGACGGGCCAGGAGCCGAGCACCATAACCACTCAGCCACCACGGCGGCTGTTCAAGTCAAAGGAATGAATGGTCAAATCGATGGCAATGGCTGAAGCTGGAGGCTGAAATAAAATGGGTCTTCCATCCTTGCCAACACACAAGTCCAAATTGTCTGTGAGGCCGTCTAGTTCCGGTCAGCGAGAATCTGTGTTCCTGTTGCTCCAGACAAAATGATGGGCATTGAAGTCCCTGCAAATAATGCGTGGAACTATATGGGCAGCAGTCACAAAGCAACTGTACAAAAAAATCCAACGTCGCATTCTTCCGAGAAGACAAGTATACGGGAGCGAAAGAGTGTTTTCTTGCACCTCTTGCACCTAATTTTAACCTCACGGACAGCGATTTCAATTCTGCCCGAGCAAAGGGAGTTTACGGCTATATACGCGTGCCGAATTTCACGACGTACATACAAGGCGGTGCTTCCATTTGCCAGAGATTCTAAACTGTAGCTTTCACGTGTGACACACCCATGTAAAGATTTGTTTTTCGCTAAACCAGATTCCACGACACCAAGATTAGACTGCCTTTTTCCCTCAAGATAAGTCTCGGTTCATTCAGTCGACCATTTATCTCAGCTTTCTTTCATTACATACCCAAAGGCACTTAATAGTCGTCATATGGGCCTTGCGGGTTTGCACATACAACGCTCGTACATATATAGCTAAGCGCGAAGCTCAATCCGTGTTGGGATGGAAGTCGGGTCGAACTGGTGGGAGCTCATTTTGGTGGGAGCGCGCAAAAGGCTCAGGAGAAAGGAAAAGTCGAACACAGTACTGGCGCTCTCCGCCATTTGCTTTGTTTTCTGTCTTACCCGCTGTTCTATTCTAAGAATGTCAAGCATCTCGGATCGGTGCGCAGTGTCACGCCTGGTGGGCAACGTGACCGACATCCTGCTTGGTGGAACGGCGGCCCTGACGTTGTACCTCCACTGGCACATGCTCAACTTGGCCGCCCGCGCTGACACGCTGCAGAGCGAGCTGCAACGCGAGATCGACGCCGTGGTGGGCCGCGCCCGTAAGCCCACCTGGGAAGACCACACGCGCCTGCCGCTCACCATGGCCACCATCTGGGAGGTGTTTCGCTGGAAGGCGGTCACGCCTTTGGGCATACCCAGAGGGTGAGCGGTCGCCCGTGCACGTAGTCGTCGTGATGGCGCTTAGGTTTTTTCGACAAATTTTTCTTTTCTTTTGCAGAGAAAGATGAGACACCTTTTACCACCGATCACTTCCAGTTTTTATATTTCACAGTTTTATGCGGCGTCCCTGTATATGCAAACACAGCAACCACGTTTTCTCAAGCATTGTCGTTACTAATGAAGTACCAGAATTGTCGCGGCTATGCGCGGAACATCAACTGGATTTTTCGTCTCCTGTTATGGAAAGCACAAGCGCCGGGGACGTTTCACTAACTCCGAACTCGGGAACGACTGTTCACGCGCGACTAAAAATGGTTTATGGTGCTGCGATAGCACGACGGAAGACTAAATGTCGACGTCGGCGGCGGAAAGATGTCTTGCGATTATTTTAGATATGTCTAACCGGGCGATGGACCGCGTCTACATCTATGCCAGCTTTCGTGCATCCATGGTTGCAGTGCTGTGGAGGACGTGACCGTCGACGCCGTCCGTATCCCCAAGGGGACCACTGTATTGGCGAACCTGTGGGCCGTGCACATGGATCCCAAAACGTGGAAGGACCCCGCCAAGTTTGACCCTTACCGCTTCGTTCCGGCCGACGGGTCGGCGCCCACGTCGAGACCTGAGAACGTGGTCTCTTTTTCGCTGGGTAAGCTCTCCAAACTGGCTGCTTTGGTCCGGAAGTCCTGTTACGTTTACAAAATGCCATGGAATTTGCGACTACACGTCGATTCGACACGACTTGGTAACGTTTCTGTTCGACCCACTCTCCGAGGAGCCAGGCGTCACCTCTTTGGACCTCTTACCACAATTCAGCGTGCCGGAAAAGCCTTGTGTGACGACAGAATATTGATTTGAACGCCCCAGAGATGCACCCCGATTATTAAAGACGGGGTAGCGAAGAACACAAAATGTATTTCTGCCACACGGCGACGTTTAAAATGCCCTATAATCACGCAGCACATGGTCCCGCCAGTCGCATTGTGGCTGATATTAAATTCCGCTGCCTTGTGCTTAGTAGCGAAACGCTTTAGCTGCTGTGCCACCCCGGCGAGTTAATGCGACGCCAGATTTGTCGTATAACTGCTTCATGCACAACGGCTGGACGACGACAAAACATAAGGAAGCGAAAGCACATATAATACAGAACACCCAGAAAGTCCGCAGGATTCGAACGGGGAGCTTCCGTGATAGAGCAGCAAATTTCGATTCTTGTGCCCTTATGAAAATTTTCTCCCAGCGATCCAGAACTGCAGAAAATTATTTTAATAAAGTTGGGTCGGGTAGCAGAGAGGAAGGGGAGAGGGGGGGGGGGTAGGGGGTGACTTGTCGCTGCTCTATTCTGCTCTAGAGGCATGCCCTGCCCGCTTTCCTTACAGGCAAAAGGAGCTGTCCGGGGGAGGCGCTGGCCCTCACGGAGATATTCCTGTACGTGACCCACCTGCTCCACGAATTCCGCATCCTGCCCGAGGACGGTCACAGCCTCGCAGATATAGATTCACCAAGTGCTCGCTCCAACAATCTCGCCGGTGTGAAGCTGCGTTTTCTCAAGCGGTGACGAGTCTGGCGTTGTCGGAAAACAATGCACTAAACAGTACTGCAAACCGAAGAAGAAAAGCGGCTCACACATATCATCGAAGCATCCCACTCCTCCACCCCCTTCTCTTTTTCACTACTTCTCGGAGCGGAGCCTGGTATATCTAGCACAGCATGGAAGAGCCACGACAAAAGGCACGGCTGTGTCTTTTGTCCTGGAGCCGTGTAGCCGTGCCTGCGTTTCACCAAAAACAAGCCCACACCACTACCATAATGTCGTGCAGCTTTTTTTTTTCTTTATTTCCTGCTGACGGGGAAAAAAGAGGTTACAGCAGCATCAGAGCACAATAACAATAACCATACTAAGTTATCCAAAGTGGCTGCCCAAATTGAGGCTGCGCAGTGGCTGGCCCTTTTTCTCAGGAGCATTACCGTCTAGTGCCTACCCCGAAAGCAGCGTGGTTGACTTCAGTAGGAAACACTAAGAATTCATTGCGCCCTACGGTGAAATGTAATTATGCGGGTTGGGTGCTTTTGTATTCTTGTTACCCGTCTACTGCTCTATGCGATGACTTTATACTCGCGCGACAAATCATGGATGTTTGTTTTTTCATATATTGCCCTCTACTGCCAATGTGCAGCCGAGCCCCGATTTTACTTAAGTATCCACCGTTGCACTCGCGGCTTTCGAACAAAAAATGTAAAGCTTTCCCCCTGCAGCAAGCCGGGCGCTAATCAGGAATGACCGACCTAGCCGAGCACAACTTAAGCCTCCCTTTCGATACATTGTACGTTAAAAATAAAAAGCGACGCATTCAAAGTTCACATAAAAAAAAACGTCAGGCATGAGGTTTGCTACCTGCCAGCGTACCCCTTGCTTTGCGCCAGCGGCTGCCTGCAAGCATGACATAAGACACTTGAGTGACATATTCATGCTGATCGCTTCATATCATCACGCCGCACACACAAGGAATGTTATCATGCTGCGTAACGAGGTTCTGCGTGTCAGCGTTCCTCGTTTTTCAAATAATTAAATAATCCTATTGTTGAAAAATTTCTCGCACTTCCTGGCAGTTGTGTTGGACAATAGGGTTCACAATAAATTAGCGTAATTACATGTACCGTATTTTTTTCTTGTTTTAGTGGCAGCGTATAATCTGTGCATGTGTGACTGGCCCAGGCATCTACATGCCGAATGACTCTCCGAGGTCTGGAAGTCAGCACCGACTTTTCTCACTCTCCTTGTGTGAGAAAGGCGCAAATTAAGAAATATTCCTGAAGCTGTGCTTGTGTGCCGATGTGGTTCGAACGGCACAGCTTTGAACTGAGGGGTCGTCATCACATAACATGAAGCACGCCAAAAGGCAATGAAACAATGGAAAGCATATGGGAATGTTTTAATACCACATCGGAAGCAGCTGTTGCAGGCTTGGTTTAGTCATATACAGGGTGTTGCTCCTAATACTTTACACAATTTCTAAAATATGCTTTTTGAGCTAAGAAGAGCGCTTTTTCGGCATGCCATTCTCAGCGGTGTATTACATCAGAATAGAGCTGCGACCTGCTAACTAGCTGGCTGGTTAACTAGTATGGAATAGTCAACTTTTTAACTATTACTGTTAGGATCCTTAATTATTAAGAGGCATGTAGCCCACGGCAAGTAATATTGATATCAGTTTTTAGAATTTCGAAATCCCGGTTAACCTCGGCGCTGTTGCCCAGCAAATTTGGGTTATTTCGACGTGTTACGTGCACTGGAGAGGTTGCTTTGTCTGCAAGCTTCTCGAAAGCGCGTGCATGTTGACGCGATGTAAGCAATTTTTAATTATTATTTTAAAGCATAAAATTGACAAGACAAAGGACAAGGCATAGGGAAGAAACAGACGTAAGTCAGCGTTAGATCTGTCTAATTCTTTTCTGTCTGTTGTTTCCTGCGCAGTCCTATGTTTTTTTTTAAGCAAAGTGTTAAATGCCGTGTTTATATCTTTAAGTGAGGCACATTTTCTCCCCACGAAATTGCGGAGGGGTGTTGACTGCGTGGTTCAACTACTCATAAAAAAATTATAAGCGGTACTAACAGGACAAAAAGCATTCTGGTGAAATGTATTCTTCATCCGGTACGACTTAACACCTACAGGAAACAAAACGCGCTCTTCAGCAGGATTTCCCCGTTCGACAGCATAGCCAACAAATTTTATCTCAATCCGGCACGAATAACTCGCTTCGCGCCTCGTAATTCTGTCCAAAGAGAGCACGAATAGAGTTCACCCTGGAGCAATTACTCAGAGCACTCAGCGTTAAGCCCCACTGTAACCAGTTCTTCCGGTAGGGTGAGGTATTATAGTAGTCTTCCCATTCCACAGAGGAGGGGAGAGTTCGACAGCATAGCCAACAAATTTTATCTCAATCCGGCATGAATAACTCGCGTTGCGCCTCGCAATTCTGTCCAAAGATAGCAGGAATAGAGTTCACCCTAGCACAACTCACAGCAATCAGAGCGAAGCCCCACTGCAACAATTTCTTCCGGTAGGGTGAAGCATTATAATAGTCCGTCGTCTGCCAACGCTACAGTGTTCAGAATTATAGCAGGCTTCAAATTCCACAGATGGGGCTGTTTATTACTGCATAGTTTTTACAACGTTCAGACAAGTGCGCCTGATAGCATTTACTATCGTTATCAGCAGGCTCCGCGCAAAATTGAGAGGATGCGCTATTCATGGAAAGGAAAAAATTTTTTCACTTTCTTAGAGCCAAAGTGAGGTGTGCATTCGTTATGCAAACACGTTCGTAAAGTCTAGTAAATACTGAAATTCATTTGTCACAACCCTTACTGTCATTGGTGTCAGTAAATTCATTAACACAAATCAGTCGCGCAATCGGAGCCAAGTTGCTACTGGATACCGCTCTGCATAAATCGCATTGATCGTCCGTGAATGACCGCCGTGCCCGAAGTATCGCCCTTGTACTCTGGCTCAGCGTGGAAGAGAGTGTGGAGTGTGTGAAAAGGAAAGGAAATGTAAGTGCAGGCACCCATAAGCTGGCCAAAAAGCCATTATCCTGCCTGGTGCGGATATAAGGTTAAAAAAAATGAAGAGGCGTGAGAGACAGAGCAAAAATTGGACGCGCTCCGCAGCCATCTGCGCTGAAGTGGCCGCGGTGGACTCCTGCGTGTCGGTGGCCCAATTGCCATTTCATCAACAGAGCGCGCCCGAACCGCTCAGCCAGCGCGGACAGCACGTAATTCGTGGCCAGGGTCTCAAGTTAGGTACGGCAAGACATATTTGCCGATAGCCGGTTTTTGCATCTTCGAGTCATAAAACCGGGCACTACTGCTGCCTGGCATCTGAGCCCTATATCAGATCGGAATTTAAAAGAAACGACACTGACCTCGAGGAAACCAAGCAACAACTCACGAATGGGAACCGGACGCCGTACGCGGAAAGTGCGGAATGTAGCCCTAAATGCATTTCTGCATTAATAACACTAAGATAATGCGTAGGCGTTCTCCGTCTCGGAGAACGCCTCGATCATCCACGCCGGCCCAGGTGCGTTTGGGACTCACTGCTGCCTCCCTATGCAAAGCGGAGCGCAAACGCGATTTCTGTTCTTTATTGGAGCGAGAGCTCTACTCCTCGATGTACGTTTTCTGATTTCGATGTGGATGAGACAATGACCTTCAATTCCTCACAAGGTCAAACAGGACCTAACTGCGTGGTCGTATGGCCCAAGCTATGACAGTATGAACACGTGAGCAATGACTATGACCACTGGGTACCTGACCTTTGCCTTGGACCTCGATCCCAGACCTAGGCCTTGACATTTGGTTTCAGACAGTGGGCACCACAACGACAATGACCTTCAATACCTGACAAGGTCAAATCGAACTTAACTGCGAGGTGGTATAGCCCAAGCTATATGGTATGATTACGTGATCATATGACTAAGGCCATTGGGTACCTAACCTTGACCTTTGACCTTGACATTCAATTTGAGACAATGGAGACCATGCTTAACAGAGATTTCGCTCGCATAACTAGTTCAGGCCACGTTGAACCGCAGCCATTTTTTTTAGCATATTTACGTGAGCGTTCTTCCAGAGAGCACCTTTCACTGTAGTGCCCGTATGTAGGCCTGTATGTTACACATGAGCACACACACACATTATGGACCATCACATCACGTTAGTGCATTATCGTTTTTGCATATATTAATATTTTTCTATAATGAAGCCGTGAAACATACGATAGTGCGGTTTTTTAGGTGACCTATACAGCATAGCGGAAATTATGTCTTTTGTATTACGTAGTTAAAAGACTATTAGTTAACTAATATTAACTAGTTAGTGTTTTAATTCTCGACTTTGGTCCACAATATTATATTGAGAAATAGGAAGCCTTGAAGACTGCAAGTGAGCCTAAATTTTAAGTTTATAAATTGGCTGCTCAGTTCAAGATATAGAAAGTGTAATGGATGAAGTGCGTTTTCAGAATAAACGCAGAGGATATATGAGAAAGTCGTCTGCTATCTCTACTTCCGGCTCAAAATTTCTCCCCCTGCTCGCTTGCTTCATGGCAGTCACTGTATTTATTTTGCACTGCAATACCGCTGATTGTATTGCATCATCGCAAGATGCACACTCTGCTTCGTAGTGTGTCTTCGCACGAAACGCAACCAAAATGGTGGTAGGAGGCTTTCTGTGCGTATGCCGTGCGGTGTGTTGAGGCGCGCCGTGCGCACAGTGGCGTGTACAGTGCTTAAAGCCTGGCTCCATCGAAGGGGGTTCTCTAGTGATTCGAGCACAAGTCGAGAGGGAAATAAAGAGGTTTATTGCTTTATACGAGGATGAGAAATCATTAATAATGGACGTCGCTTGCTTAATTTATGACACAGGCCTGAAACAAACGGTCCCCACGCTCTGCGAGCGTGCTCGTTGTTGTGTAGCCTTGGAGCTGAGCGGCCAGCTCTGGACTAGCTCGAGGAGTGAGGGCGCGGGTTTCCCTTTTTCTTCCCCCTTTGTGAAGTGGTGCAAAATTTGTATTTTTCTCCATCTCTGGTTTTAGAAAACATGATAAACGCTCTTACTAAAAATCACAGCGAAATTTTTGAAACAATAGAGATCTCTTTCGACCACCACTGACAAGAAGAATAAAAAAATGGTTGCTTGCTTGGGATTCATGCAGTCTCTGCATTCTGGCAAATTGGGCCTCAGATCCCTTGCCAATACTGATGGGGAGACCCCTCGAAGACCCAGCTGATTTTAAGCACTGGGCATGTAGGGATAGTTTGCTAGCCCACTGGCAGCTTTTACATGCTGTGAGGAATCGTGTGCTATCGTCTGCTAAACTGTGCGCGTTTAAGCCCTTCGTTGCCTGCGTAGTGCGGCGAAAAACAAATATACTATGACCGACGCGTTAAACTAGTTCAAACCCACATGCAACCATGCATAAGCAGAACAGCCAGCCTACGCCGCTGGCGTATTATAACCGCTACAAAACACTCTTACCTTTCGCTTTTGTCAATTTCGGCGCTCCGAACGCGTTCATACGTAGCACGCGCTGATCTTACGGTTAAGTCATTCAATAAGCGATGTCTCAGCACAAATAAATGAGTGAGTAAATTATGCACGCATGCACGGCTATTTCTATGCAAAAGGTAGTGTGTGGGAGAAGTTTGGAACCGGAAGTAGCCGGGAGACTATTTTCCCATGGTGCTTTGCGTTAACTTCGAAAACTCACCTCACCTGTTATGCGCGCAAATCAACAGACGTGCGACATGCGCTGGGAGTGGTACAGCCTCACTACTACTCACTAGTCGAATTTCTAAAGGATGACGCATCGTTCCTCGTTAGGTGTTCGCGGCTCGGCCACTTGAGTGGCGGAGTAGTTCTGCAGACTTGAGTCACTCTGATGCAGTCTCATGCTACGTGGGGCTTCAGCTGCGCCAATGGTGATATTATTCTAGTACACTGTATTAGCGTTTTCTGAAGAAAGGAAATGACGCTATAAAAAATTCAAAATTGGTTTTTGGGGAAAGGAAATGGCGCAGTACCTGTCTCACATCTCGGCCGACACCTGAAACGCTCAGAAAGGGAATGGATAAAAGAGGGAGCGGAAGAAGAAACGAAGAAAGAGGTGCCGTAGTGGAGGGCTCCCTGTAGTTTGAGGCTGAAACACAGTAGCGCTTCCCTGGTGTCGCGGCTCTGCGTTTGGAGCGTCGCGTACCTCTTTAGGTAGCAGTAAGGAAGTGATTTTATTAAAATAATAATAAAAAGGAAGGAAAAAAATTTGCTAGCCCCGGCTTCTGCTATCGATACTGAAGCACCTCAGCTAGGACAGCGAAAATAAAGGATAGCAGGCAGAATGGAGAAATGAAATGAAAGAGGTGAGGGGACAGGAAGAGAGGATAGAGGGAGAGGTAATATACACAAACTATTTACACAATAAGAAATGTAAACCTCTTTAGGTTGGCGATTTGTCTCTGGCAAAGCAGGAGAAAGGCGGCCTTCGGCACGACGGCGAATGAACGCTGCTTCGTTTTAGTACGATAGCATTTAGGTTGTAGTCTTGCAAACACAATCCGGTTTCTCCGTAACGAAATTCCCTGATTGCTTGAGAAGCTTGTGACAACATCAGCACCGCCAGATTTTAAAATCCGATGACTAGAATATTCGAGTGTATGGTTTATGGGGGTTTTACGTCCCAAAGCGACTCAAGTTATGAAGGACGCCGTAGTGAAGGGCTCCGGAAATTTCGACCACCTGGGGTTTAACGTGTGCTGATATCGGTCAGTACACGGGCCTTTAGCATTTCGCCTCCAATGAAATTCGACCGCCGCGGCCGGAATAGAACCCGCGTCTTTCGGGTCATCAGCCGAGTGCTGTAACCACAAACGTTGGTAGCCACTGAGCCACCGCGGCGGCTAATGTTTGAGTATACCTTTCATTGGATTCTATTATAAAATTACACTGACCCGACGCCCTAATCCATCTTAATCCAATCACTAATCCCGTTTTTCTACTAACCCACCTTTATCCACCCACTAGTCCATCTTAATTCATTATCTGGGGCCGGTCTACTTCAAAGGTTTGGGGGTCCTTTGAAATATGCGAAGGTCGGCCAACTTCCAAATGCAATCTCATTTTGTTTTCTAAGAATGTGGTTGAGGAGGCCTAAAGTTTTCTTTCCCCGTTTAAACGCATCTACCCGGCGAGAAGTGTGACTGTGTGACATCCGGCGCCTCTCACGTCTCTTTTGCGGTAGGGGCTCGTTTTGCGCGCATAATTCCGCGTTTGATGCCCCGAACTACAATGGCGATTTAGAAATTTTAAAAACTGGGTGCGCCTACAAGCTTTAATGCCTAAAATTCTGCTTTCTAATAATGTTCCCTGAAACCAGAAAAAAATAAGAAAATTAATGTTTTAATAATAGAGAACTAAGAACCCTTTAACTGTCTACTACCACGGACATAATGTCCGCCATGCCGTATGATCATATTGCAAAGGTCGCATTGTCGTATCTTTCACGGATTTTGCAGGGCTTGGCAGCATGATCGGCACTTCGCTAAAAAGCCACTTCTACTTTATGGTACAGGGCAGGCCCTTGCGGCTGCGCTGCAATTTCATATCAATGGGCTTGACAGCAGCGCAATGAATACTTCTCTAAAAACCAACTTCTGCTTCATGGTGCAGGTTAGTGGCTACCTTTCGGCTCCCTGCTATCGCAGTGACGATAGATATTTATTGCTGTCGCCTTACCCAAACTGTGTTAGTAAGTTTTTTTCTGGTCTAGCCTTCGAGAAGAATTTACTGATATGCGGGGATATTGAATCAAACCTCGGCCCAACTCAGGGGGAAATGTTATTACAGCTTGTTTCAGGCCAAAGCAGCAGGACTGCTTCTATCAACGTTCTTGTGTCGAAACAGAGCGCATGTGAAGAAAAACTTTCCGTCATTACGGAACGTATTCCCAGTCTGGCAAACCAAGTCACATCTGTTAACCTTTTAGAAAAAGGAGTGCTTTGAAACTGACAGTAAATAAACTCGAAAAGAACGTATCTTACCTCTTCAATAATATCGATGACCGAGAAAATCTAAGATTTAAGAGTTGAAGGAAAAGTGCACAGGAACATCAGAAGAGCTTGCAGAAGCTCTCGAAGAGCATGTATTTCAAGGAAAACTGGGAATTACAATAAACAGCATAGGAAGACTGACAGGTCAGGAAAAAAGAAAGGTAACGACCGCCCTGTTGTTATTAAATTTTAAGACTACTGAGAGAAAGCTCTGACATTAAAGAGTTTACAACACCCTCAATTGCTGAAGCATTGCAGAGGGGAGTGAAGTTGAAATGGTATAGCATGCAAAGAAATTTAATATGCGGAGACATCCGCTACCGCAGTGAGCATTTATGAGGCATCTCGGTCGAAGAGTAGCAAGTTGAAAAAAAAACAGTATTAATAACCAGCCTGCAAAACATTGGAGTAAAGAGTAACAAACCATTAAAAGCCCGACATAATATTAGCAACAAACACCTAAGAATCAAAAAGTGTAGATAACAGAACGTACAGCTCCAGTTTTTTTTTTTTTCACGACTATGAAAAAACAAGAGAACACAGACATTGAAAAAGAGGAAAAAATTGCAAAACCATCTACTTAAGCATATCGTTTTAGGGAAATAACAAGATTGCAAACAAGTTCAAAACGTCATGACGTTGGGCAATATAAATAAAAAGTCTTTACAACACTTAGGCCACGTCATCAGCAAACATGAAAGCGGATAAAGGTTTTCTGAAAAGGGCATAATCATTAACGCATGCTACATCAGCCGGGAGGCGGTTCCAGTCGCCTCACGTACGTGGTAAAGATGCAAGACACTAAAGGGTTCAAAGCCTTCAGTAACTAAAGACTTCTCTGACATGATCCGTACTCTTATAAAAAAGCTTTCGGAGAGCTTATCAGAAAAAAGAAAAATTGTGCCAAGGCAAATCTAATATTTGGTTTGGTTTTATGGGGGTTTAACGTCCCAACGCGACTCAAGTTATGAGGGACGCTGTAGTGTAGATCTCCGGAAATTTCGACCACCTGGGGTTCATTAACGTGCACTGACATCGCACAGTACACGGACCTCTAGAATTTCGCCCCCATCGAAATTCGACCGCCGCGGCCGGGATCGAACCCGCGTCTTTCGGGCCAGCAGCCAAGCGCCGTAACCACTCAGCCACAGTGGCGGCTATTTAATATTTGACCTGTTAAACGTAGACTGTACCATGTACGAGTCGAATGAAGAGGAGTACAGGCGCTGCAAAATTCCTAGAAATAACGAATGACGGCGCAAAGGAAGCAAACAAAAGTTTAAAAATTTCAAAGGTTATTTGTCGGAACGCTGTGAACAAAACTGCGTAGCTTGTCTCTTTCCTGATTTCACCGGACGCATAAATAGCTGACCTCTCCAAAACATATTTATGACAGTGAGTCTGTGCCGAATGAGTACAACGTGTTTCGCAAATATCGCGAGCGAAAGGGAGGTGAAGCTCTGCTGTTCCAAGTCGTCTGCAAAAATGTTTAGAATGGTGGATATTCTGGACGTTGAAAGTATATTTTGCAAGGTCTACATTAATAAGGTTCGACATGCTATTGGCGTTATATGTAGATCTCTTTATACTGCAGTTCTAAATAACCTAAGAGCGTATCTACAGCTACATGTGAATCAGGATGATCGAGTTATATTGGCAGGAAGTTTTCATTTTCCAAACTTTCACTGCACCTTATTTTCATCATCCCCCAACAATTTTATTGAAAATGAAACGTTAGTTATTGCCTTCGCGTTTTCCTTTTCAATGGTTGTAAGTGACTTCCGTAGAATCTGAGTGAATTCAAAATCGATTCTTGATCTGGTTTTTGTCAGCGGAACAATAAGGGATGACATCACATGCGAGGTTCTGAGTGGTATCTCCGATCACGGATCAGTCATGTTATCTTTTAGTGATTTAAGCTTTTATTCATGCAATAACATACAGCACTTTTGAAATTTTCCTCGTGTTGATGATGAATCAATTATTGACTTGCTGGCATTTTCCTTTGATACATTCAGAACGGGTGAATGTATTGCAAAGAGCTTGTCGTTCCTATTCAAAGACGTTGTTTTTGAATATCTTCAACAGTTTGTGCAAACAATTGCAACAAAGAAAAAACGCAGGCTCGAAATCCTTGGATTACCTGGGACACGATGCGGTTACAATGTAAGCTTAAAAAGTGGAAAAGGTCTAAAAATTACCGTCCCCTTCATTTGAAACCTCTCATAGAAGTTGTAAGCATAGAACCAAAACATAAAATTGCACATGAAAAAAATTGAAAATTTACCCGCCGCGGTGGCTCAGTGGTTAGGGCGCTCGACTACTGATCCGGAGTTCCCGGGTTCGAACCCGACCGCGGCGGCTGCGTTTTTATCGAGGAAAAACGCTAAGGCACCCGTGTGCTGTGCGATGTCAGTGCACGTTAAAGATCCCCAGGTGGTCGAAATTATTCCGGAGACCTCCACTACGGCACCTCTTTTTTTCCTTTCTTCTCTTAGTCCCTCCTTTATCCCTTCCCTTACGGCGCGTTTCAGGTGTCCGCCGATATGTGAGACAAATACTGCTCCATTTTCTTTCCCCAAAAACCAATTTACAAATATAAAGACAAATATTGTAACAAAGTACTTCCCTCCCTCATTCGAATGTCTGCCCAGAAATTCTGGCGACTGGTTACCCCAAGTTCTTGACCTCTCCTACATCAACCTCCCCAACTTCGACCTACATCGACAGTATGGAGGTCCAAGTAATCGGAAAGACCATCAACCCAAAGGACTATGATCCCAGTTACTGAAACCATATCCTGTGCGTACCCGCGCGTCAGAAAGGAGCACCGAAAATTCGGGACCAGGCGAACGCCACCACCGCCTATATAGACCTGCATATTCCGTACATCAAGCGTCCCAGCTGCGCGCGACGCGTCTCGCGGCGCAAAGGTCGCAACGCTAGCCGCGGTTGCCCGAGGATGCATACAAGATAGTGTTTCGTTCAAACGGGGGACTTACCTTAAACGACATTCAACCACGCCAGCTTCGCCTGGCCCTGATTACTGCAGCCAAGGGCCTCCAAGCCTCAGACGCCACCAACTTGCGTATCTACCCCCTAAACAACGCCTGCACGATGAGCACCCCGCATCAAGCCGACGCGCTACGCCTGGTCGCCATCAAACAAATATCCATTCGAACCCTAGCCTTCGCCGTCACCGCCTACATTGCCCCCCCCCCCCCCCCCACTCCCGGATGGTGCAGTAAGAGGAGTAATCACTAACGCCTACTGATGAAACCCCAGCACAGATTCTGGAAGACCATCACGGGCAACCCTGGCGTCCCCATCATTGATGCACGCCGCATGGGTCAGATCCGTTCGGTCACCATAATCTTGCGGGCGGGTCCGGTGCCCCAAACCATCTCCAACGGAGGCGAACTCCACAGCTGCACTTCAGACACTTGGACGCTTGCACAAACTGTAGAAAACAAGGGCATCGCGCGGATGTACTCTTCAGCGTACGCACAACTATTCAAGATGCGGTATCCCGCACCTCCGAGAGGACACCACGACATGCACCCCAACCTGCATGCTCTGTGGAGGCGCCCATATGACGGGTACTAAAGGATGAAAAGCGAAGGGACGCCGCTCACCGCCCGCTTCACCGCAACAGCACATCTCCCGCACACCGGAGCGAGACGCGGACCGCGCCAGCGTTTGTCGCTCCAGGAAGTCTCGCTTATCGTCTCGTCGCCGCCAGGACCAACAGCCTCCACAACTTTCCTGGGCGGACAGAGTAGCAGGCAACAGACTCAAAGCTACCAGCAAGCCCTCGGCCACCCCCCCCCCCCCCCCGCCCACACAGGTGGGCCTTCGTGACCAGGAGCTCCAGGCCCTGCGAGAGGAGGTGAGTCGTCTTACCTCTCTCATCAAGACCACCACCTCCACCCCTCTACCGCTTCCGCCAATGGTCCCTCCCACGCAACCCACGCTGCTACCTCAAACACCCACGAAAAACCTGGAACAATCAGACTCCAAAACCCCCACCTCACCCCCACCCAAGAGAAAACGCACAACAGAGCAACCACCCGTCACACAGACCGACCTTCAATCCCTAGAGGCCCGCATGGACGCTAAACTCGCCGAAATGAACGCGCGTCTAGAGGCAAAATTCAATCACCTGATCGACCACTTGTCCCAACGCTTCGAGCAACAAATTGAAGCGGCATTTACGCGCATGGTGCACACCCTTGAGATGAGCCTTGCACGGTACGACAACCGCCTCCAAACAATAGAGCAGGCCCTTCTCTCGCTGCACCTACCCAATCCCCCATCAATCCCGTCCACCTACCTCACAGAACCCTCTACACAACCCACCTACCCCCACCCCACCCAAGCTACAGTATGGCGTGGCGACCACCTAATTCCTTATCAATTCTGCAATGGAACTTCCGCCACTTCCGGGGCAAGCGCGCACCCCTCCAACTCCTTTTCCCCACACTTCCCACGCCGCACATCCTCATCATTAAGGACACACACGCCCCTGCCACACCTCCCAGCTACTCGTCCGCTCACTCGGACGCAACGAATACACCCAGGGCTTCCACACTCATACATCGCTTCATTACACACCAAACACATCATATCACCTCCGAGACGCCCTGCGTGATCACAGAAATCATACAAGATGCACACTCCCCACCATCTCTTTTTATTGCAAATGTATACCACCCACCGTCTCATCCGATGGCTTCATTGGAAACGCTACTGCGCGATCTCCATTGTATTGTAGGCAAGCATCTATTGATTATCGGAGGGGACTTCAACAGTCAGAACACTGACTGGCTACCGCAGCACCACGGGGCGAGGAAGGCGACTCTGGTCCATGGTACATGAGCTCCGCCTCACAATACACAACTTTAACACTCCCACGAGAATTGGCAACAGTGTCAACGCGGACACCAGCCCGGACTTGACACTGAGCCGCAACCTTGCAGGTATTACGTGGAACGCAACACATCACACATTAGGGAGCGATAATTACATCCTCTCTGTTACATTACCGTACAAACAAAGAACGACCCTTCACCTAACACACAAACTCGCCAACTGGGATGCGGTCCGTGCCGCACGAGAGGCCTTTCCTGACGCTCCCATTACAGACATCGACCAGTGGGTGGCATCACTGATGAACGATGTCTCCGCACACATTCGAATCCTTGACACCACACCAGATACGCCCACCCTCGGCACTCGCCTGGCCCACCTATGGGAGGCCAACCATAGCATCCTAGAGCGCTGGAAAGGGCAAAAGCTCAAACGGACCCTTATAAAGCGGCTAGCCGCCATATCCGCCTTAAACGGCTAGATCCGACGATGACCTTTTCAGTTCCTCGCGGAATACCTCGCCCTATTGCATGCGTTATCCGTAGACTATTTTTAAATGTGGCATTTACGCGCAAATACTTGCACTTAATAGGACAAGCGGACTCCCCGAAATGTACCACATGTGGCGTGCTAGAGACTATAGAACATGTTTTAATGGCGTGTCCAGCGCATGCACGTGAAAGACTCATACTCGCATCTGCTCTGAAGCCTATGGACACATCGCTCCTCTCTGAAGATTTGATCCTCGGCGCTTGGCCAGATAGTTTTAGAACTGTAAAGGCAACGCGAGCGCTCTCACGCTTTTTGAGCGACACGGACCTTGTCTCGCGTTTGTGATGTCAGAAAGTGTGCCTTGTTTTTTTTTTTAAGTAGTTTTTCACCTGCCTCCTCCCATCATCATCGTCTCCCATCGTGACCTTCTTTTATCTCCTCTTCCCGTCCCCCAGAGCAGAGTAGCAGGCCAGATATTTATTTTTCAGGCCAACCTCTCTGCCTTTTCCTATCAATAAACCCTCTATCTCTCTCTCTCTCTCTCTCTCTCTCTCTCTCTCTCTCTCTCTGGCGTTCCGCAGGGGCCTGTACTTGATTCCCTTCTCTTCTTGCTTTTTATAAATGAGATTGTGGATAATATTTCCGCTAATATTAAATTGCATGCCAACGACCATGTGCTCTGCAACAAAATTAATACCTTTCTGTATTAAACCAGATATGATGACTTGTCAAAAGTAATAGCTTGGTCTGATAAGTAGCAAATGACCGTTAAGTTTTAAAAGACTGCTGTAATGAGAATCACCCCTAAGAAAAGTCTCCTTTTTTTACCAGTGCAGCACTAAAAACTTCACTCTTTCAAAAGTAATGTATTATAAGTGCCTCAGTCTGTGAATCACTAATAATTTATTGCGGAATACACACATCGATACTATCACTGTCTGTAAACTATTTTTTTTTCAGACGGCCTTTAAAATCTACTGCACCAGCTACACGATCTCTTGCATATAACGCCATAATCCGTCCAGCACTAACCACATTTTATATCAACAAACTGGACCGTATCCAACGAAAATAAGTAGCATTTATCTCCAAGAAACATCGGTGGCTCAGTGGTTACGGTACTCGGCTGCCGACCCGAAAGAAGTAGGCTCTATTCCGGCCGCGGCGGTCGAATTTCGATGGAGGCGAAATTCAGGAGGCCCGTCTACTGTGCGATGTCAGTGAACGCTAAAGAACCCCAGGTGGTCGAAATTTCCGGAGCCCTTCACTACGGCGTCCATCATAGCCTGAGTCACTTTGGGACTAAATCTCCATAAGACATACCGAGTAATAACAATGTCGTGCTTCTGTCACTGAGTTATTTCGGCACTGTGGTTTCCCTTCAGCAAATTAAAGAAACCGTAGATGCAGAATAAAGTTCTGTTTCATTATTTGTCTGGCTACAAAATAAGACTTGACAGAACAAAAATACTACTAACTTCAATAAATAATTGTTTTAAGTATTAATATTTCCCACGAACTATAGTTGACAGGAATAACGTCGCTAAATACATAATTCTACAGAATTTATAAGAATGATTTGAAGAGCACATTAAATAATTTACTCCTATTGTTTGCCCTTTTGTACATGCATTTATGCACAGTCTTTGTCAAAAGTATAGAGCCCAAGGGGTCTCCTTCTGAGCCCTGCAGTGCGGCTCCTCTTGCATACTCAGGGTCCCTAATCTCACGAAGGCGGGAAGAATTTAAGTCCTCAACCCTCCCAAGCATAGTACTGTCACTGTGCTTCAGAGCCTCGCTACATGGCTTGGAAGCAAACCGCTTGGGCTGTATATTTTTGAAAAAGACTTTACATGTATCCACACTGCCATGTTACTGAACAATACCTCAGTATGTATGTATGTATCAATAAACAAATAAATAAATAAATAAATAAAATCTGCACTCATTAAGGAAAAAAACCTGATGCGCAGCAGCGACACACCGTCGGTCACGACAATGTGGTCCCCCCCCCCCCCCCCCCAATTAAACTACCACACGTGTAATGATGCTGCAATAAAATGCATTCGCGAGTTGAGGGCCTCGACCAGCTTGACTAGCCATCAAGAGCGCATGCTGCACGACCCAACGTTACTAGACTAGTCTAGTAACGTTGGCACGACCATACGGAGAGCGACATTTCCCTCAGAACACCTGCTATATAAAATGAAGTTTTAATTTTCTTTCTATTTTTTTTTCTCTCTACGCGAAGGTTGTCGTCCCCGCCGCGTGCGGCGAAAACTATACGATTGGAGCCTTTTTTCCCAGTGGTTGAGTCACATTGATCAAAAGGGCCGTCTGTACTAGCCCGTGAGAGCTCGGTGGCGAAAGTGTACTTCGTAGTTGACGCCTTCATTTGGAAAGCCTGACCTTCGCCTTGTGGCCGCCCGCCTACACTGATTACAAGCTTTTTGGCCTGGGGACCGTTGCCAGAGATGGTATGTTTTTAGCTATTTGACGCTGCAGCTGAAGGAAGTAGTTCAGCGGGTTGCACCGCCGTTGAGCTTCAAAGCAGGTTTTCTGAAACTCTTAAAAAAAAAATTTGGGACCTTCTTAACCACATGCTTAGTGAAAATGCGATATCATTTAGATGTTGGCCCGCCAACAAATGTTCCTAAGGACCCTCAAATTTCATTTTCATTTTTCATTTTCATTTTATTTGTTCTTAGTTTTCTGTTTACAGAAAGCTAAAGTAGGCCCACCCCTGATAATAGATGTAGGTGGATTAGTGGGTATTGGTAGGTGGACTAATGGGAATTAGTGGGTGGATTAGGGTCTATGCGGTTTAACGTCCCCAAGCGACTCAGGCTATGAAGGACGCCGTAGTGGAGGGCTCCGAGTAATTTCGACTACCTGGGGTTCTTGAACGTGCATCGACATCACACAGTACACGGGCTTCTAGCTTTTCGCGTCGATCGAAATACGACGCCCGCGGCCGGGATCGAACCAACATATTTCGTGTCAGCAGCCGAGCCCCATAACCACTGAACTGAGATGGAAGATTTGATCAGGTTAGTATAATTTCATACGAAAAATCCAACGTAAGGTACTCATTCTACTCCTCAGATTTTCATATTTGGCGGTGCAGATGACATCACGATCCTCTCGACCAATCAGGGAATTTGGTTACGGAGAAACCAGGTGGTTTTTGCAAAGACGACAGCCTAAATGCCATTGCATTATTTAGCAAGGTTTGTTGAACATTCCACGCAGATCACCACAAAGACTTAAACCATACTAAGTCGGGGACGCCGTCTTTTCCCTTTTCCGCCGAGAGACTTTTACGGATCCCCCCTGAGTCAAGTTTCTTTGTAACCCATGGCAACGATTCTGGCCCGACGCTCAAGCCTTCGTCCAGTGTTGTGTTTACGTTTCTTACTCATAAAACGCAAAAAAAAAGAAACTTTGACTAATTGTACAGTTATCTTACTAGAACCTGTTTCGCCACTGTCCTCATCGAATGGGGCTCAGTACTTAAAAGCGATTTACGTGCAGGACTCTTGCGCCTTTTGCGCGTTCTTCTGAATGACATGAATGCAAGGTAGAGATCCAGTGGGCAGGCCTGTGCAATTTCAATGTCAGTTGCTGGGCGAGTTGGTATTTCATGCTTTCATTCACGCAGCGCGAAGACGTCTTCGCGCTGTATGAATGAGACCTGTGTAATGTCCTTTTCATTTTTCCTTCAGTCACAATAGCATCTCTGCTGTTGGGGTTCTGGAAGCGGCTTCCTGGCCCTACGATGTTAAGATCTAGGAGGTTTACGCCGATTGTGACGAGGGCTGCTGATCAAAGAGGGGGTATCTGTTGCTAAAGCCGTCCTCGTTGCTTCGACAGACGCTGCTGTTGCGGCGCGCCGAAGTACGGCAGATACAGACGAACATATTTTCAAACCCCAATATCTCATACACCCAACATTATACTCCGACAACTGTTCCTTGTGCCAGGCCCTCCCTACACTCTTCCACATTTCGTGGGGATGTGGGGCCAAACCAAACACATTACAGACGGAAAACACGTCTTTTGAGCGGTAGGAGGCGCTGCGGACCATCGATAACCTGGAGGACCAACGGGCCCTCACACCACAGGTCCGCAGGGCAGCTCAAGCCAGTAGACCCCTGGAATGAGGGCCCCACCCATAAACTCGGCCAACTAGCCTTCACTTAAAATGAAGTTTTTCCACCTCCTTTTCTCCTTTCGGTCGGTGATAGTTTCAACCCATCGCTATCTCCACGTGGCAGCGATTGTGGCTCAGCTTGAGCCAGTGGACAGCCCCGTGCAGTTTTTTCATTCTTCCTTCAAGCGCAACAAAACAACAGCCCCTATCTCAGGGCCCCAGCAGCCCTGGCCGCCAGGTCGGCCAGCTCCACCAGCTCACGCTGGGAGGCAAGATCCGAGCGGGCCGGTGCCTGCGTCCGCTACTCATGGGAGGGGTCGTGGAGTGGGAACCCGGGCCTGCTCCAACTGGCCCACTACTACTGCTGCGTGCAGACAAAAGGAAGTTGATAGAAACTGACGCGAAGGAAGATTGGAAAAAAATTGTAAAAAAGGCGGGGCACTTAAGCTCCGCCTTGAGGGTATCACGCGATAGCGTAATGGGTTAATTCCCATATATGCAGGATACGGTGGCCGCAGCTGAGAAAGAACAGGGTTAATAGGAGAGACATGAAAAAGGCCTTTGCCCTCCAGTGAGCGTCGTCAGACTGATGATAATGATGCTGGTGATCATCATTTGAGAAAGGTCGGCTTCATTTCACAGATACAGATGGCTTAGTGGTTATGGACATGAGTGGGTACGGAGCTCGGCGGCTGACCCGAAAGACGAGGGTTCTATCCCGACCCTGGCGAACGCATTTCAATGGAGGTGAAATGCTAGAGGCCCGTGTACTGTGCGATGTCAGCGCACGTTAAAGAGCCCCAGGTGGTCGAAATTTTCGGAGCTCTTCCCTACGGCGTCCCTCATAGCCCGACTCACTTTAGGGCTTAAACCGCATAAACCAAACTAAACCACGTGTCACGTCACGTTTCGCGTGACATCATTTGTGCCGTGAGTTTCGCTGCACAACAACACCGCTGGGTCGACGCCGTTTTTTTCCGCAGTACGGGAGCCTTAACGCTTTCGCTATTGAAAGGGCTTCTTTCTCTGACTCGCAACGAATGGAGGGCCTGGGTGTTAGTGACCAGTCCTTCACGTACCGTCGTTCCCAAAAGTAACCAGGTTTGCTTCTAACTCGTATAGTGGAGCCCTTCCGGCTTCCCTTAAAGCAAAATGGTCTTGAAAGGTGAAACAGGGGTTCTGCCTTCCAGATATTCATAGCGTGAGGGATGTCATAGGTGCTCCACTCCGCGACTGAGAAGCAACCCATGCAGCCTGCCTACTTTTGGCAAAGACGCTACATTAGGCGAAAATGGGATAATGTTCCAGACAGAGATTAGAAGCATGAGTGCACATGTTTTTATACCCGCAAAGGAAGCGGAGCCTCATTGGCCGCTAAACTACTTTTCCACATGCAGGAGAGAGATGGAGGGTAAAAGAAAGAGAAGACCCAGAGGGGAAAGAGAAAGATGAAGTAACTACAAAGCCGTAGTACTGTGCGCTGTGAAAATAAAAATCGCAGACTATCTATGCTCAGCCAGGTGGCACCAAAACAGAGTGAACTCATAAGGATGCTGATGTGAAATTCTCGGGTGGCAGCCACATAAGTTACGGGCCATGGAGGTTCGTCAGGCATTGTTCCACTTTCTGAAAACGTCATGCTTTCGCGACAGGTTGTCACTTTGCCACACGTCCAACATTTACACGTTACACGCCCAGCATTTGTGTTGGACGAGTGGGAAAGGGATAACCTGTCGCGAAAGCATGACGTTTTCAGAAAGTGCAACAATTCCTGGCGAACCTCCATGGCCCGTAACTTATGTGGCTGCCGCCCGAGAATTTCGCATCAGTATCCCTATGAGTTCACTCTGTTTTGGTGCCACCTGGCTGAGCATAGATAGCCTGCGATTTTTTTTTTTCACAGCGCGTAATTTTACGTGTAATGTGGGACACCTCGCAGGCGCTAACCAACAGCCTAATGGTGGCGGCGCAGTTCCCTGGCGTCGTGGCTCTCTGCTGTAGTACATTTGTGCCGCTTGTCGTCGTTCTGTTGGCGTCGCTGCTGGCGCTCACGTGGTGGTCCCGCAGAGATGGAAGCAGCCCAACGCTGCCTCCAGGTCCTCGAGGGCTGCCTCTGCTGGGGAACCTCCTGTCCGTGAAGTGCAACTACGGCAACTTTCACTTAGCCCAGTATCCGCGCTGGGCCGCAAAATACGGAGCCATCTTCATGTGAGCATTCTGCTGCTGTACACATCGGTGCATACAACTCCAGAATGTGTACACGCACCCGTACAGCAGTTAACCTGTACACGCAGGGCACTCTGCTAGCTAGTGACCATGCATGTATAAGAGACACTTGCTGTGGAAAATAAGCTTCGGGAGGGCGAACATTACTAGAGTGCGTGCATGGGATCAACAGACAAATGAAGCTCTGTGCGGAGCAGAAACAAGAACACTTTTTTCAGACAGTTTTTATTGATCCAATGATTGAGCATCTTTCATTGCGTGAAAGTATTGGATATTTCCGCCTCCACCTTCACGCTTGACCTCTGACCTTTCTCAGCTTTTCCGATACTTCTTGAGCTAGATCTGTGAACATATAGCGTGCATCGAGCGGGAAATAGACAAGGGCTGAAAAAACTAAGGAACCAAACTAGCTCTCTGAATTCAAATGCTCGTGGGAAAAGGCCGTAGCATACACATATTCACACACCGCTCCGAAACAGTCAAACAAATTAGCAGAGAGAAGACACTGAGTGGAGACGGCACTACTTCTTGTCTGCATACGCTGTGCTCCCGCTCTGTAGCCGTGTAGACGCGACCGCATCATGTGATTTGTTGTAACAAGGATCAAGTAGCATATTCGTATTTCCGCAAGTCTTCTTTTGCATTCATTGCCTTTCTTGGCCAGTATATCGGCCGGCCTGTATACACGGAACTGTCACTCACCATCTGACTTCGTAAGCTATACTCCTCGCGTGCGATACACAAAAGAAATATCACGAGACAGAGGACAAGCCTGAAGCAAAAATTGAATAGTACTCGTTGCAATCAGCAGGATTCGAAGTACAATCTGTGCGCTGACCACAGGGTCACCAACCGTCCAGCGGAAGCAGTCGGAACGAGGTAGGTGTGATTAAAGGGACGTGCTTGACGTGGTTAACTAATAAAAGATAAGAAAGACTTCACAGCAAGAAATGTCATTCCATCGAACTGACTTTTGTATTTGCGCTTTTTAAAGTAACCTTTCCCATTTCGGTTGCCGGTTTTACGTGACCTTCGTTGAGACCCGCTTTACAACGCTTAGACCTTTGCTTCTTGCTTCCTCTTTCTTCGGTTTGGTGCATGATACTTGCGAAACATTGCCCTACTTGAGGTAGCACCCATGGGTATCCGAGCATTTAAGACAGAGTTTCAGCACAACGGGAAGTCTAGCTTCAACTGAGACAACCGCCCTGGCTACACACTCCCTGGGCGAGACATTTTCCAGGGAAATAGCACTTTGTTCTTTACGATTTTTTTACGAAGAAAGTTGAGGGGTCTAATTGTGCCTACTCTCCACCAACCAACACCTCTGGGTGTTGCACATCACTTCGCTCTTGTTACTCTCTGTTTGATTAGGACCGCCTGCCTTTCTTTTGTGGCTCCCTATAGTGAATTCTTTCATCCCTCTTTCTTCATAAGTGGCATATGCTCTTCTTGACGGCTAGGAGCGCAGCGAAGACAGAAGGGAAATTACTAAAAAAAAGCTGCCTGAATAGGAGAAATCTCCGTGTTTGCTCACTCCGCACCAGGATAAAACTGGCAGGCGTCAAAGTGGTGTTCCTCAACGACTACGAGACCGTTAAGAAGTTCTTCTCGAGGAAAGAGCTGCTGGAGCGCTCTTCGAACTGGGTGCTCATGAGCGAGATAAAGGGTAAGTCACACCAATCCCATCGCTGCTAAAAAAAGTAAAAGTGCGCGGAAAACGTTCGTGGAGTGACAGATGCCACGCTAGGCAATTAATTAGTGCAGTTTCATACAATTACAGTTTAAGCTCGATATAACGAAGCTGAAGGGGTCCGGCGATTACTTCGTTATAGCCGTAGCTTCGTTATAGTCCGTGTTGACTGAGCTTCCAAGGGGAATCGTCATTCCTTCGTTACATCCATTATCTCTCTGTAAACAGTTTTGTTATAACGAGGCTTGACTGTAGTCCAAATCTAATCAATTAGCTACGCGTGCTCATGGCTGCAAACAAAAGGAAAGCATCTGTATGAAAAAGGCAAAACAGCGTAAAGAACACGGACGACAGAAAGAAACATCGCGCCAAAATACATGCGCTTTCGAGTAGCTTGCAAGCGAAGCAACCCATCCAGTGCACGTGAGTAGTCGAAAGAGGCGAAATTTGTTCACCCACAGTGATGTGGGCAACTGCGTTTTCGAAATTCTGAAAACTGATATATATGTAGATACAGTTGAGCCCGGATATATGAAAATCCAGGTATCTCGAATTATTGGCTATGTATAAAGCGGAGTTTAAGGTGTTCGCAGCCAAACCTCAAGAAAACTGCTTTTCTCTCTTGTGTTCGACCTATCATTGAATATGCCTGTATTGTATGGGACCCTGCACATCGGGTGTTAATTGAAAAACTTGAAAAAATTCATAACAGAGCAGCAAGGTTCGTCTTGGGCAGGTACGGGCGAAGGGATAGTTGTACAGCAATGAAAAAAGAATTGCAATGGGAACCACTCGCTTCCCGTAGAAGAAAATTGAGGCTAAAATTGCTGTACTTAATAGTTCACGGAAAAACGGGGATTAATTTTGAAAATTACTTAAAACAGCCCTTTTACGTTTCTCAACGACATGACCATTCCCGTAAAATTAGAGAGTACCGTACCAGGACGAACTTGTTTGCAAATTCATTTTTTGTTAAAACAGTGCAACAGTGGAACCGGCTTTCCGAGGAGCAAGTGTGCTCTGCAAGTGAAGATGTATTTTTTGCCAATCTGTAACCCCCCTGCTATAACGCCTTCGGGCAAATGCGGGGTAACTCTTGAATAAAGAATAAAAAATAAAGAATAGGAAAATCGAGCAGGATGTCGAACTGCACGCCTTGCCCCTGCAAGTGGCGCTTCTCCTAATGGTGATTTTCGAACACTTTTTGCACGCGGAGACGGGTAGAATGCGCGGTCTTGGGCACCTGCTTTCAGCTATAGGGCTGTGAAACGATTTTACGAGGTGAACTTGGTGTCTGCTTGAGGGTGGTTTTCGATCTCATGTGCTCATTTTCCACGCCACGTCAGTGTCACACGGTGAAGCAACCTAATTTACTAAACCTTGCGGAGGCACTTGCCTGGCGTGCTTCGCTGCATAAAGGCGTTGTGAAAACCAACTGTACCTTAATTTTAATGAGCGATTATTTTATTTATAAAGTACTGCCAATGGGACTATAAATACTACTATAGGGAGCGTATAGCTCGAAGGAACCGTCCTTTCCGGCTTCGATGCGAGGAGGGTTATTGGTGTAGCAACGCCTAGAGACCGGTGTGCTTCCGGCAGTTCGGTGGCGGCATGTCGCTGCAAGAACCGCGCCACTAGCGTGAGTGAAATGCATTCTTCCTTCTAGGTTACAGATAAGCTCATGTACTGCGATTTTTATATATCAAATTATCGATACATCGAACACTTTCGCAAGCCTCTTCGAGTTCGATAAATCCGGGCTCGACTGTATTACTTACGGTGGGCTGCACGCGTCTCAGTAATTAGGGAGACTAACAGTAATAGTTAGAAAGTTAGGTGCTCAACATTAGTCAACCATCTTGCTAGTTAGTTATCACGTCTTAACTGTATCCTGATGCCCTAAACCGCTGACAATGCCATGCCGAAAATAACCGCTCTTCTAACTCAAAAAGCCCATTCGTAAAAAATTGCAGAACATGTTAGGTAAAACAAGCAGTATGTACATTTTGCAAGCTCTAGTTTAGAGCTTGTTCTTTGCGCTATTTAGGAAGCGCTTTGAGCGGAACAGGCGTGGTGAAAAATGGTAGTTTTGTTACTCTCTGCAACGAGCATTGCTGGTTCGATTTCAGGTGTATCCTCGTTGAGTGGCAGTGCGTGGAAGGAGAACCGGCGGGTGTGCTGGCAGGGAATGGCAGAGCTGGGATTTGGCAAGGACGAGATGCGGACTCGTGTGCAGGTACACGAAGCCCTCGCTCATCGGAACGCACTCTTCGAACACGCGTTCGCTGTCCTCAGCTCGCCTATTTATCGAGGCGCTCGCTTATTAGTCGCAGTTCACTGCGTTTGAAGGCTTCGGTTATGTGTCCAGAAAAGTACCGCGCTTGCATGTATACCTTGAGATCGTAACCTTCAACACCGACGACTCAGTGTTCGGAAGGATGTTGCAAGGCATCGCATTGCGCCCAATCGTGCCGGGACTGTTCGCGGACAAATCGACGTGTGGCTCCAGACTGGCGAGATGCGGCTGTACGCGACGCAGCGTAGCCGTTTTCACGAATTGTGACGTTATATTGAACATACACGGTCGATAGTTCGTAGCGGAAACACTTCAGGCCGTGGTTTCCCACAAGGCTCCTCGACAACTACAAGCGCGCCCTATCGGGGGTTCCAAGAAGCAGCGCTTGCTGACGACGAGGTATGGGCGTTCGCACGATAGGCCGCAATAGGCCGGATGAACTCAGTACGCGATGGGAGACGGGACATTTTTGCCTTTTCACTCGACCCCAAGGGTCCAGACTGATCACGGCGGCTGGATCAAAACTTTCCGCTACTTTGGAAAGATAGCGGGGCTTTAGTTTCGCAGCTCGCGCAGCGCCATCTGCATGCGCTTAACATAGACGACGGGACCATACATGTGACAAGGTCCGGAGAATATGGCAGGGTTCAGATAATGTGACAGGGCGCCCCCAGCTGGCGCTTCTCTAGCCGCAGAACCACGGCTCAAGTGTTCCTGCCTGAGTGATCTACACTGTACTTTGCAAGGGTCGGAGGAACAAATTATGCCGTAATAAAATGAATCATAATAATTTTGTCGCTACGCTGTTGCCTACAAGTCTCAGAATGGTGGCTATGTGCATGCAGTAGTTTTTAATGTGCTTGGTCGGCGTTCTCTGTTGTTGGTGTTGTTGGCATGGTATGTCGTAGCTGATAAAAATACAGTGCGCCTTCTGTTAAACACAAATGTGGCCTAAAGTGTGGGTCGCAATGACCATTTTAGCCGTGTACAGGGTACTATCGAGAAAACACGGTATCTCCGTGGGCTTCGGATGGGCCGCAGACACGAGTTGAGAAAGCAGGGCTATGTGCTTGTTACTTGGGCTTATTTGCGCACAGACAACTACACTGAACGCAGGGGTAATATATACAAAGAAGATTACGAGTCCTTCTTCTCCGATAAGCAACCTGTTGTGGAAAGGTGTGTATTTTTTTAATAAACAACATTTCTTCAGCATAGTATACTTTTAGCTCTTAGTCTCGGCAAACTCAAGCAACTATCATCCGAAAATCGCAGTGAATTTTTCACACAACTGCCGAACATTTCCGCGAGAACGGCTGCCAGCAGAAGAAAACTGATCTCGCTGTTACCCCGAACGCTATTAGAGCCAGCGCCGGCGTAAAGAGAGCCGCTTTGTTTTGTGATGCCTTAATTCGCTCGGCCACCATCGCAGGCCGCCGCGATAGCTTTTCTAACTGGTAGCCAACTGCACTGCACGTGTGCTCTCTCTTGTCTTCGACTTTAATACTTTCATTCAGCTTTTCAAACTGCTAGGCACCAGTAACGCTGGCGCCGTGGCCGTTTAATGAGCCCCTTGAACACAAAGGTAGAGAGGCTCGACTGTATGTCCCCAATGGCAGCAGGTGAGAAAGCGACCAAGGCGGCCAAACGTATTGCGAATACCCATGAAGGCGCACGAGCCCTATTATGGCCCTGAGACGCTGAGCACTCTGTCCACCATGAAAAGAAACGGCAGAACATGGCGGCACGTAAAGCGCCGAAAGCGGCGAAGAAAGCTGCTTATAACGGCGGCTCCTCAAGCCACGAAAGCAGCCACGGAGACCACACGCGGCGCATAGCTCGAAAAACACAATCGGGCGAAGACAGAGTATACTAGGCCCTGGCATATAAAGTGGGCAGCTTACCGCCATGCGTAAGTCACCCCATACGCTTTTCCCCCAATGAATTTAATGCTTACGCCTACACTGGAAGAAGAGACAGTCTAGAAACTTTTTCTGCTGACACAGTACGCAGTACAGCAATCACAGTCTCTCGCTGTACCCAAGGATTGGTAACGACTTCTACGATTTAATTAATGCGTTAGCATTTGAAGCTCCATTGTAAGCACCCGCTGATGTAGGCGTAAGATTGTGTACACGGGAAAGCCCTAGCTCTCTCTACTTGTAGGGGAGAGGAAAGAGAGGCCGGAAGGCGGCTGCCAAGGAAAAGAACCCCTCCCCCCCCCCCCCCCCAAAAAAAAACGTGAATAAACAAATTACTAATAATAAGTAAAATTGACTCAGAAAAATTGAAAATGACTAAAAATGTCTCAGCAATGATGATGACCATGACGCCGAAATTCTGGGCAAATTCAGGTTTGAAACTTCGCAGGTACCTAAATCGCTACATGATACACAAAGGCTTCTGATGCTAACGTATTGTAGACGCGCAATGGAATCGAATGGCCTTTTTTTTTCTTTACGCCATGAGGACCTGCACATTATTCGTTGAACTGATTAAAAAATCGGGAGGCTTGACGTAGCCTTGCGGAGGTAATGCTCCATTGCCTTGCTGATGCGCATTTTGTAAGGGCTGCCCATGAACGTCTAAGCTCTGCTCATTTTCCTCAAAACTTTGAAATGCGTGCTTAGAAGTCGTTGCCTTGCTTCTTGCAGGCCGAGGTGCAGCACCTTCTGGACAAGCTGTCCGATAGCGACGGTGCCCCGGTGCCCGCGCGACCCCTGCTGGCGGCCAGCGTGGCCAACTGCGTGGCGCTGTACTTGTTCGGCCACCGCTACGACCTGGACGACCCGCGGCGCCGGCGCATGGACAGACAAGTGGACGGCTTCCTCTTGGCAGGGGCCTTGATGCCCGTCGAGTTCCTACCCGCTTGGCTGAAACGACTGGCCGGGCTCTTCATACCTCACAGTCGGAGCGCCTTCACCAAGCGTTTCGCTGAGGAGCACGACGAGTTTTCCAGGTAGATGGCTTGACCCCATCTACATTGCTCAGCATTACCTCAAATATGGGTCAGCCAACGGGCAGCAGCCTTTGCAGCGACACCGGTTAGTGGTACACCACCGGGTCTCGCGGTGTAGCTGTAGCAGGAGGGTGTCCGCACGCCCGATGTAAAGACTCAGAGATGACGTCATCCATCAACGCCGGTGAGAACTTGCGCAAGGAGGAGCCAGCCAAGGAGGCGGGATAGATGAAGATGTATAGCCATTGCCCCCTGAACAGCTTTCAGGCCTGCACGTCACGTGACGCGACGTCAACGACGTCACTGCGCACCGGCTGAGGGCCACGAGCGATTGCCGCGCGCTCGCCTCGCGGGAACTGATGCTACAGACAGGCTCGTCGACCGCCAGGTCCGCGCGATTTATCAGGGCAAAGACAAATAATTAAGATTACGGACAGAATTATACACACTTATTTATCACAGCAGACTCTGTCTGTATGCATATTTACAGATATTTACGACTACACATCGTTCGCGGCCAAAATACATGACAGACAGAAAACAATATTGCGCTGTAATGTAGACGGATGTTGCCTTTTATACTACGTGCTATAAAATCGTAAACAGCTGACAGACGAAACAAGTTGTTGCACCGATAAGAGATACACACAATTAAAATACCAATCTGTATATTAAAGTAGGCCCTGTGGCACGGTATGAGTTTCAGATGAAAGAGAGGAAGCAGAACATAGCACATTGCAATGCCGAGAGGTAGAAAACGAAAACCATACTCGCATCTTAACTGTACGTTAGAAGAAAATATTATTTCATCCATTTTTCAGAGTAGGTGGCCGCCCTTCAATGGCATAAAACACAACATATTAATTTAGAGTGGAAGACATGCAAAGAAACCACAGTATATTAAACACACTTGTGACTAAACTGTGGGCTAGGTTATAATAAATAACCGACACAAAGAACCACTTATTTCACTGCTGCAGGTACAGGAATGCACAAGGAATCCACTGCACCAACTGCATTGCACAATAATATAGACCCTAATACAATAATACATAATAGTCACTGCAACAATAGTACAATAATAGACACTGCAAAAGAAGAGCACATACAGACAAAAGGTGTGACAAATCAATCATTCACCTACCACAGCAGGCACTGTCTGAGGTTCAGCTCATTAAAAAAGCAACAACATTGCACTTAATTGCCAAAATACTTTAAAATTTCAGATTAAGAACAAAGAACTGTCATTTAAACGGGGCTAGAAAGCATGCATGACGCAAACAAAAGAAGGCTCATTGCGCTAAAAAAGGCAGAAGTTCGCCAAAGAAATCACATGAGGAAACTGCAATAATATACCTGCAGTGCAATTTAGAGTAATTAAATGTGCGGTGTACAAGTTATGGAAAATTACTTTTCAAGAAAGATTTGGGCTTTTCTGTTTTTTGCCATCTGTTCTTTTATAATATGAAGTTGATCATTCCTTTGTGTGCGTAAGTTGTTAAGCGTTATGTTTGCTGCACAGTTTGCAACAAGTGTGACAAGGAGCTCGTAGGCATGCCCATTTTCACATGCATCTATGTCCTCAAGCCTTGGTAGAGAGTTGAGCGTCAGTTGCCGAACGACATTCCTTTGGTTGGGCCCATGGAGAAATTGTGTGCAGGCACTTTGTGTCACAAGCTTTGTAGCTACAACCTCCGTGTACATGACTATTGTAATCACAAGGGCAGAGGGAAACTTGAGTCCACCTCGGTCTAGTTGTGCGATTAAGGAATGGGTGTCTTCTTCCATTTCCGTCTCACTTCCGGTAACAACCAAGTGTCCTCGGCAACTTTCACACTTTAAAACTTTCATTGTAGCATGCGCACAATACCCGCCAACATAACCAATAACTGGCATTCGTTCCCTGAGTGCATAAAGGTAAGCGTCTACAACTTGAACACTAAAGAAGGTTCCTACATCTCTGACACTGTTTGTTTCTTCGATGTTTCTGAAGTCATCAGTGCTCACCTTTAGCAGAGCATTTTGAAGGCGAATCCAGCCCTCTGTCTCACAAAGCTGTCGAACAGATATGTGCTACTGCCCACCAGCCATTTGCCGGTACTGTCCAAAACGACTCTCGAGAGGATCCGTTTGAACTTTCTCTAGTAGGACGTGCTTAAAATGAAGTTCACTTATACAGTACTTTGCCAATGCCAGTAAGGATTGAGCAGATAACCTTAAGGCACTCAATGAGTCCTGGGTAAGGACCCCAGTGTCATGCCCATAAAATTCCAAGACATCAAGCCAGGTAATGAAACCATTCAAAAAAGCTACTTTTGGGTCATCTGTACTGCAAGACATAGGTTCTTCGTAAACAGTACGATGATGGAAGCCTTTATTTGGCTTTCTTCCGTTGACAATACTCCACCAGCGAAGAATGATTTTGATGAAATCTGCCGTTGCTCCGCATGTTGAAAATCAGCTTCACCACTTCGAGCTGCCAGGGCTGTGGCTACGTACGGATTAAAAACCTGCAGTACCAGCTTCACATTTTGCCGTTCCAAGTTGCTCGGATTAACTGCCTTGGATGTCAAGCCATACCCAGACTTTATCAGTAGAGATGACTCCTCTTTATGTAAATCTCTGAAATTATTAAATGAGGCAGTCATTTTGCATTCAGGACGAACATCATTGTTTAAAAGCTCAAAGCGTGGGTAGAAAAAGCAAGTCCCCGCATTTTTCTGATTCATCCAATTGTTTCTGATACACTTAAAAAGATGTACAGCGTCTACCACATAAAATAATTGCCGATCTGGATCTGCCGGAGGTGGATAAACATGACGAAGCATTGGCTTTGGTAGAAACATCATTACCTTTCTGTTTAGAGAGTTATTGTCACAAAAAACGGCTATGACCCTGTATCCAATCTCTTCTAAGTGTATGATCACCTTCTTCAGTATGGCATGAAGTTGGTCGCCCTGTATGGTTTTTACCGGAAGAATGTGTGCTACCTCCTTGAATGAGCTCAGCAGACTTTGTATCGTAAACACGTGTACAGATATGGCTGCCTCGCTGGAATTCACTGAAGCACCACATATGCTTCCCCCCTTATAATCAAAACAAGGCTGGATATGAATTTCGTCAAGCATCAACGTCACTGTCTTTTCATGTGGCTGCAGATGTGTAAATCTCTGGGAAACATACTGAAGAAAAGTTTCATCACAAGAATCAATTTCTGGGCACATTTGTACAGATGAGCACGCTTTCCTAATAGTGCTCGGATGGGGCAAGGCTAGTGTACTTGTTTTTCTCAAATACTTGTAGGCATGCGGCGATATTGTGTGGAGAATGCATGCAAACACCATTACCTGTGTGCTGTACTGAATACGCTCTGCAGAGAGCAGTGTTAGCTGTTCCTTTAAAAATTTAACATCCCCTTTCTTGTTTTCATTAATGCTTGCTTCCAATTTGTCTAGAAGGGAATTTACTGCAAGCGACAGGTGGCGAGAACTACAACACTCGCCAGACTCGTCAGACAGCATGTACAGGTTGTTCAAAATTTCCAACAAGGAGCTTACTTTGCAAACCGAGTCTGGTACAACAGCGCTACCAAGATTCTTGACCGCGGATTTTTGGTAGCAGGCTGAGACTTGGAGGTTTTCGAACACTGTCAAAGAAGCCTTCAACCAAGGTTCACGATCATTGGTGATGTTCAAAAACATCGTACACTTTTCTTTATGGATCACAGTCCACTGCACTGACACTGAGGCCACTTGCAGGCGCGCCTTTAGTTCTTCGAGTGACGAAAATTGGTCTCTCTCCTGCTCCGCTTCATATGACGCCAGTGATCCTTTGACATCACGGGCGAGTTGGGAAGATTCTAGTCGGCTCCTCTTAGCATCAGGTGGTTCTCCCATGCTGTTGTGTAGTGCTGAAAGGTACGAAGGGCAGTTGGGAAATACAGTAGGCACCGATCCACGGCGCTACCGCGGGACTGGCAATCGAACCGAAAGAACATTTCCTCTTCTTGTATCCGTGTGCGATGTCGTCGTCTCGATGCATGAAGCATCGAAATGATCGGCGCAAACTTGCACAAACGTACAAACGCTTTGTAAACATCTCAGAATCCACTTATTAAAATAGCCTAATGCTAGCCCCTTTGTCTATAAGCGTGTTTGCAGCAAAGAAATGCGGCCACAATCAATCTATCTGGGCTTCGGAAGTATCACAATAAACGTGCTGATTAAGTAAAAGCAACCAGGAGCTCATAACAGTACCATAAACATTACTTACCTTAGTGTACGAAGTGGGCACGAAGTCCTTCTTTGGAATGGCGCGTAACCACTTCTTGAAAGTGTCGTCGTCTTTTGAAAAAGAAAACAATTGTATCTTCTTTCCCGTATCGTAATTGCCGGTGCACCCCGGCACACAACACTTGTTCGGCATTTTAGTATCCACTGCACATCGCACACGGAAACAAAATTGTCGCAAAACAACGACGAGAGACGACAAACGCGACCACGCCGCTGCAACCAACCGGCCCGAGCGGCGCAGGGAGCGTGAAACAAAGAACAGCAAGGACTAAAATCATGTCGCTGGCGATGCGACTTGTGCAAGTGTCAGCCTGCCGGATGTGACGTCAAAATTTTGGGCGCATGCCTGAAAGCTGTTTAGGGGGCAATGGTACTGCCCACCACAAAATGAGAGCAAGCGATGAATGAAAGGAGACACGCGAGCGCTTACTTGAAACAATTTATTGGGAACCGTAGACCGGAGTATACAGGCATGTCATGGCCTGGCACCACGCATGCGCAGACAACCGAATTGTATGTGACGTCACAATCGTATCACAGCTCCGTTCGAGATAGAGCAATGCATGGCACTGGCACACAGGCATAATCTAAGCAATCTTTCATTACTGCCTCGATGATTTCGCGCGCCAGTTTACAGCTTGTTTTGGTGATGATGGTGCATTCTTAATGGCTTGGCCTGCACTTGGATTCCGCACGGGACCTGCACTTGGTGAAAACACAGTACGATTGCGAGTGCCGTCGGTGAGCGCGTAAATAATGTAACCTTCTGCTTGTAGGATAGCTCGCCGCTTTTGCAGCCAGGTACAAATCTCTGGTCGCCCAGTAAGCGGGAAAGATCTATGGTTGTTTCCTTTAGCTGACTACTATAAAATAATTACGTTTCTGAGGCGCATACTAAGGTGGTCACAATAGAAAAATGCAAACTGGCCATCACTTATCGCTTTGTTTTCGATATTTGATTGCAGGGAGCAGATCGCAATCGCCCAGAAGACCCAGAATGGCAGCCGTCAGCGATCGCTCATCGACTTTTACATCAACGAAATGGAGAAGCAAGCACCCGACGCCGACGGACCTCTCACGAGTGAGACAACTTTGTAACGTTCTTTCCTTTTGGGCTCCTTCAAACGGCGATTAATTAGCGCAAAAAGCATTTCAACTTTTACGTTTTGTGTTTGCGTTTCCGTTTACCACGCTAGACCGGCGACGACTACTAATGCGCGACCATTACCTGGGTCTATTAAAGTTGCGTAGAGATAACGTGAGCTCACAAACTGCGGGGCTACCGCAAACTATACACATAATGAATCGATGCCTATCCAAAGCGACGAAGAAAAAAATGCGCACGGAGGCGTTCATTTCACATCCTACTCGCAAGCGTCTGCTGGCCATCGATTTCAGGCTTCCTGCAGCCTCTGGTGTTTTTGGTCCGCCTGCTTGCAACGGCAGGCCGCACACGCCGTCATTTCCGACTAGTGTCCAATCACTCGCTTTATTGGGCACAAATTTTCACTTTTTCGATCAACTGTGACTGAATGTGGGATCTAAACTGCTGCATGTTTCGGTTTATCTTGAGTGGACCACCATTCTTAATTACTTAGTGCGTTTTTTTAAAAGACTTTTTTTTCCGCGTCAGTCAAAAAGCGACTTACGTGCTCTCATTTTTTCTGTGAATACTATTGTATTGTCTAAACAAAAAATAAAGAAAAGGGGCTCTTGGCCGAGTGGTATAATCGTCAGCCAACACGTAGAAGGCCAGTTAAGGTCTGACCTCTCTAACGCTGTTTATTCTACTTCATTTGTGTCTTGCTTTTAATTCATTTTAGAACACAATAACAATCCACCTTTGTAAGCCGCGTAGCCGTAGTTCAATTAGTTGCGTGCTTGCAGCCGTTTCACTTTCACCGGCTGGCAGCGACGCCCACCATATCCTTCGTTTCCTCTTTGTTCGTCGTATGCAGTGGAACTTCGCATGTGTTGCCGGTTGTGCTTTGTGATATTCGGGAAACACCGAGGTGATCAGTGACATCATCATCTGTGCTTGTGACTTTTTCGCAGACTAATAAAACGCGAAGAGGGGCGTAGCGCTGAAAGTCCTTTTCGTTTCGCTCAACCCCCCCCCCCCCCACACACACACACACACGCACACACACACACTGAGCTCTGTTAGGATATGGAGATCCGTGTAGCACTGCAAGGGGATAAAAGAGGAACCGCGCTGTTCGTTTTTTTTTTTGCCTTTTGACCTTCGTGCTGTTCTATTCCAACAAACCCAAGTCGTTCGTGTCGGGTCGGTGCGCAGTGTCAAGTCTGGTGGGCAACTTGACCGACATCCTGCTTGGCGGAACGGCGCCCCTGGCGCAGTACCTGCACTGGCACGTGCTCAACCTGGCCGCACACGCCGACACGCTGCAGGCCGAGTTGCATCGCGAGATCGACGCCGTGGTGGGCCGCGGCCGTAAGCCCACCTGGGAGGACAGGTCGCGCCTGCCGCTCACCATGGCCACCATCTGGGAGATGTTTCGCAGGAAGGCGGTTCCGCCCCTGTGCCTGCCCAGGAGGTGAGCGGACACCCACATCGTCGTTGCGGCGCTGTTTTAGAGCTGGAATGCGCTATTGGTCTGCACCTCGCACTTTTCGCGGTCGCCTCCGGATTCCGAGCTGCGCCGCGAATTCATAGTTGCTGGTGTGTCTTAGTGCCAGCGTCGCTTGTAATATTTGGTATATGGTCGGCTTCTGGCCAGGTATCCCAGCTCAGGACGCCTTTTTACTCCTCGAGGATGAATTATTGACAGGAATACCACGAGGAGGACAACACTCTATCCTCGCGCTCGATTTAAAGGATGCATTTGACAACGACTCGCAAAAGGCAATCCTCCAAGAACTTAGTGCTTTAAACTGCAGGGTGCGAATATTTTCTCATGCAAAGGCATTTCTGTCGGAGCGCACCGCTCCGATAGGAAATGGTGAGACCCGCACTGATAAGGCTCCAATGCACAGCAGCAGGCAGAGCCACCTTTCACAGGAGCAGCACTCCAGGGGATTGGAAAGTTATGGAAGCCAACACTCTACCGTACAACATTAGGGGTCACTTAATGGTTTCCCCAATACCGAAACATAAGCTCCGTGAGCTGCACGTGACAAGGCGCAAGGCTCGAGTGGAGCGTTTTCGACAGAAATTTCTCCAGAAGGACGTTTATGCTACATTCGTGGATGTTACGGCATATCCAGGTGGGGGCGTATTCGCGATAGCTTCGGTAGCGAACGTATACAAACCACAAGTAACAGCCTCTATTAGGGCAGAAGGCACTGCCGCAGCTTAACCCATATCTGTGGCCTTTGGTACTAAACGCCAAGACAGACTCGGTAAAGGGGCCACCGTATCACATATCACAGACTCCCAACAAGCCTGCCGTGAGTCTCAACAGGGTAGCAGAGCTCCTTGCTGCTACACCTTTACAAGAACATCGCCGAATTACTTGGACACCGCGGGTCATGCCGGGTTAGAGGGCAAGGCTAATAACCTAGCTCGAGAACTAATTAACCCAGCTGGTCCTTCTCATACTCCCCTCACACCCCCTCTTTCCCTATATACACCATTTTACGAGGAGCGGAAGGAGAACGGAAAGATAGTGTCAAACACGTGCGCTGCACGACACACCACTGTTGTCCCCCTCTTCTAGGCTCTTAATCCCAAACCTCGTTTGCGCCCTAGCGTTCGAGTCTACAAAACAGCGTGTTGATTGGAGCGCAGCGTCGGCATCGTCGGTTTCGCGCGCTCGCCCGAGAAACACGGAAGCGCGCAGAGTTGCTTGAGAGAGAGAGAGAGAAAACTTTTATTTCTTTCCAAGAGGTTCGCGGGGATGAAGACTTCCTGGTCGTCTTGCTTGGGTGCTGGCGACTTGAGTCTTCAAGCAAGAGTGGGCCCTCAGTCCAGGGCTCCACTGAGTTGTGCCGCTTCAGTTGCGTGCTTTACCAAGGCCCTCTGGACCTCAAGCTCGCTGCTGAAGAGACAGCTCTCCCATTGCTCCGCACTCGGTGTTTGTTGATTGTGGAATGCTATGTTTCTCTTGCATTCCCAGGTGATGTGATAGAGTGTGGGCGTACTGCCGCACCAGGGGCAGTCTGGTCTGAATTGCGTTGGTGATATCTTGTTGTATGTGTGTAGGTTAGGGAAGGTGTTCGTCTGTAGCCTACGCCATCCTACAGCCTCTTCCCTATTTAGTGCTTTGTGTGGTGATGGATATCTCTTTCTGATTCCCCTATATAGTTGTAGGGTCTCTGTGTAGCCCCCCTCGCATATGAGTAGCCGTGACTCCGAGACGATCGATAAGCCTGCTCGGTAAGTGAGCCCTCGAGCTAGACTGTCCGCCCTTTCGTTTCCTGCTACGCCTGCGTGGGCTGGCACCCAGATTATATGTTGTATGGGTATTCTTTCAGCTGAGGCTGCCGCCTCGCTGATTATTCTGAGGGCAGTGCCGCTGATATTGCCCTTCGTATAGTTTCTGCATGTTTCTTTCGAGTCCGTTAGGATATTTAGGGAGCGACCTTTTCTGTAGCCTTCGGCTATCGCTAGCGCGACGGCAATTTCTTCGGCCTCTGCTATCCCTGACACCCCTACTGAAGCGCAGGTGATAGTTTCCCCTGTACCGTTGACCACCGCTACCGCGGCTGTGCGTTTCTCTGCTCTTGCGTACATAGAAGCGTCTGTGTATAGTGTGCTTTCGGATTGGCCTAGCCTTCTGTTTATCTGTTCGGCCCTGGCTCTCCGCCTTTCTTCGTGTAGGTTGGGATCCATATTTTTAGGTAAGGGTCCCACGTTGAAAGTTCTTCTGAGGTCGTCTGGAACTTCTGTGTATCTGTCAGCCAGACCACTTGCGTTCCGACCTAGCCTTTTTAGGAGCGCCCTTCCTCAACTTGAACTCTCAACCGGATTTCATTGGCTCGCTCCGGTAACCGCTTCCGGTGGTGGGGCGGCGCCGATGTTTTTAGTACGCTAGCGCTAACAGTGGTCGTTTCCCGCATTTAGCGGTTGTGTGTCTGTCTGTTTGTCTGAAGCCGGTTTTGTGGCAGGCTGCTCACCTGGAAAGCCGAGTGGTGGGCAACCTGCCCAGGTATATAATATACATATACATACCTGGTCCTACCGCTCGGTGGGCCGGTGAGCAGCCTGTCCACCGTGTCCGACTGCAGCTCAATTAATCGTGAGAGCCTGCTCGCGAAGAGCAACCTGTATCGCAATTTATACCAAGCAACCAAAGTTCCACCGATGGCGGCACCTGGCATTGAAAGGCAATCCCGCACTGCTTGACCACTGCTCCAGGAGTGGTCGTAAGACTCCCACGAATCTATAACTGCAGAGAATGACCAATTCCGCATATATGGACATTAACCCGTTATTGCTATCCGAACAACTGCCATCCGTGAACATTGGTTCAGAACTCCGGAACCGAAGTGAAAACCGAACTGCTATCGCACCTAATTCACATTTAGCCTAACTACGCAAATTGACCGTCATTTTTTTTCTCCTTCGGCAGGTACTAGATATTTGGGGCGAAAATGGCACTCGGACGACAGAACTTAGTAGTGGCGCAGCTGGCGCCGATGAATCACCCTTAAAAACTCTCCGTGCGGGCCACAGTCGATCTGTGGTGCCGCCGTAGCACAATGCAAGTGCTAATGTAAATGTTAAACGTGTTCAAATGGGCAAATGTTGTACGAACATTTCGGAGCCGTCCAAGTGGGCGCCGAACTGTCTCGAAATCCAATGCAGCGTACATGTATCCCATGGTTGCAGCGCTGCGGAGGACGTCACCATCGATGGGGTTTTCATTCCCAAGGGAACCAATGTATTGGTGAACACGTGGGCCGTGCACATGAATGGCAAAACGTGGAAGGACCCCACCAAGTTTGACCCTTACCGCTTTATTGCGCCCGACGGATCGGCGCCCACGTCGAGACCTGAGAACGTGATCCCTTTCACACTGGGTAAGTTCTTAAATGCCGGCGAGGCGGTTCGGAAATCTTTCTAGACTTCCAAACGCATTGGCAGGCGTCGACTTGAGATATACTGCAACGCTTCTGCCCTGCCCACTTCTATACCTTGTCTGTGAATGGGGATCGAACTAGCACCTATACAATAGCAGCTCGAGCGTTGTTTTCTCGTCTGTTGCTGTAAGGGAGGATGGTGACAAGCCCAGGTGCGTCGTCAGGTACATAGTGGTGCATGGGGATTGAAGAAGCTCCGCTTCGGCTACGAGATGCAGCGTAGCGGATAAATTTGGAACCCTAAGAGGCCTTTAGCATGCATTAGCCTCGCATAGCACATGTTCGTATCGGCCAACGTTCTGGGAATTCAGGCCGCCGAGGTCGACATTCGATTATGTGACCTTATTCCCAGCAGCAGAGCGTCTACTGCGCCGCCGAGGCGGATCAGTATGACTTTATCCCCATCGTATACCCTCGTCGATGAGGTTCCATGAAGAAGCAAAACCTTGAAAAGCACTACGCCAGCGCAGCCTGCTAGATCAGTAATTGCGTTGTGCATCGGTGTCCTATGTTGTTTTATCCGTAATTTATTTCTATTTTTCCAGAATGCAGCAAATATGCAAGACCACAAAATAAGAACGAAGAGCTTCCGTGGCAGAGGAGAATGTTTTGACACTGGTATTCTGTAAAGAAATTTTCCATATAGCGTACCATAACTTATGAGTCATGTACTTGAGCGAAAGGGCCACGATCCCCCACTGTGTTCTGTTCTAGATGCCTGTCCTGTCGTCTTTCCTTACAGGAAAAAGGAGCTGTCCCGGGGAGGCACTGTCTACCACGGAAATATTCTTCTACTTCACACACCTCCTTCACGAGTTCCGCATCCTGCCCGAGGAAGGCGGCAGCCTAAAACAAATGGAGTCGCTCCCTGGTGGCTCCAACGATCTCGCCGACGTGAAGCTGCGCTTTCTCAAGCGCTGACCGCGCTCGTCGCATGTCGGCTTATGTCATGGTAAACTGCATGCTGAAGACAAGCATACTGCACAGAATAACTGCATAACATAGTAAACTGTATACCTAAGGCAGGCTGCAAACTGTAGACTGAAGGTAAGCGGCTGATATATACATAACAATAGACATTCCACCCACTTCTCTCTTTCTGCACGTCTCCTAAAGCAGCCTGGTAGACAGGGGCACAGCCAAAGAGGGAAGCGGGGTGTGGGGAACTCTTGGTGCCATCACCTCCTCGCCCTCCAAAAGTAAAATTGCGGAGGGCACTTGAGACTACTTGCGTGCTACGCGTACGAAAGCATTGACTTCTTTTTAATCCACACACAAATCTACTGTAATAAACACTTAATGCAAGCTAATCCCAATAATCCAAATTAATCCTAAGTAACCCACCAGAATCCGCCCTTAATTCAATTTAATGCAATCTTAATCTACCGCAATCCACCAAAATAAGCTCGTAATTCAACTTAATCCACCCTATTGCAACTTAATTCACTGTAATCCACTCTTAGTCCACCACAATTCAACATACTGCAATCTAATTCATTGTAATCTACTCCTATATATCGTAATTCAACTTAATTCACCCTTCTGCAACTTATTTCAATATTAATCCACTATTAATACGCCACAGTCCACCGTAATCCAGCTTAATTCAACGTAATCATTCCTAATCCACCGCAGTGTGCCAGAGTTCACCCGTAATCCACCACAATCAACCGTAATCCAACCTAATCCTAATTAAGTAACCCCCTCGAACCCTCTGGCGTAGAAAGCACTGTCTTTTTTGTACCATCACCGTACACAGACACCACCGGCTTTTCTCGTAATGGGAATATTAAAGTAAGGCTTTCGTCGTAATAAAATCACCGATATACATATTTAGTATGGCGTGTGTATTGCGTTTTAGCGGTATAACGGGTCCAGGGTACGCATGCACAGAGCGCTAACGGGAAAACAGCGTTACATACTCAACACAATTAAGCCTATATTGGAGTAAAAATGGTGTAAACTCTCCTTTTGCGCATTCCTTTTTGTGGGCGGGGTATGCAGCCCAAATCCCGAGGTAGTCTTCAGTTACTAAAAATACGAAATACTTACGGTTTGCAGCGGAAACAGATTCCCTCCTCAAAACATGCCACGTTATTCCTGTTACGATGACAATGAGGTTGCAACCTACTTTTTTTCTTTTTGCTCAAAGCCTCCAGTGCCGCGTTTGAAAGCCTCCTTCCGATTCTAGCTGCATCACGCTTTGCGAAAGAACGTACTGCATACACTCTTAAAATACGTAACTAAAAATTTTGCTACTGGAAAGAAATAGAAGGTAAACATTCGTAGCAATGCGGATGATTAGCCCTAGCTACAGGGTTTGTCCTTGTGCTTTCCCGGCTAATAATTTTCTGTTTTACGATTCGGTAAAAATTGTAAATTTGATTTATGCGTCTTTCATGGGTGGCTTCTGCCTCTTGGCACAGAACTTTAGAGCTCTGGCGCCTTTCACTGGAGGCTTCTGCTTGGCGAGCTTAAATTTGGAAGGCCTTGCCATCTTTGATTGGCGGCGGTAGACTGTTCGCTTCTTCGGGTTTCGCACGCGCCTCAAGTTCGACACCTGGCAAAGCCGTCTGGAAATACAAATGGCCTCTTCACTGTTTGTGTGACGTCAACGCACTTTCTCCGGTTGACAATTGTCCGACTGAAAATAAATAAAGAAAATCTATGTTGTCAATTTTTTGCACATCACTTTCGCCAACACGTGGCAGTGCGATGTCAACGGTTTTCATTACATTAACAACAACAAACTCGGGCTTTGGGAACCCCAAACCGCCTCTTTTTCGGTGATTGATGAGTTCCATCGCTGCTGATACAGATGTCCTTGATCTTTGTAAATTTCGACAAGCGCTTCATGCGCGTCGTTCTTCGACAGCCTTTGCAGTGTAACCGGCGATGTAATGTTATTGTAGCATTTTCCACAGTTGAAGGTGGCGGTTGAAGTCGACGTGTGCTCAAGGCCGAGACGAGAGTATTGCTAAGACATACCATAGGTACTTCAGTTAAATTGCAAAGGACATACTCCCCCCACCCCCTCCATATAAGTGCGATTATTGCAGGACCGTGACAGCGCAGTTCTTATCACGTTCTTACCCCGCCTATATATTTCTAAAAATGTCATTTGCTTGAACTACAGAAGGGCCCATGTAAATACGAGGTGCTCTCTGTGATGAAGCATCGCTTAGCACACATGCCTAATCGGGCACATTTCAAGCGTGAAGAGTTTCGTGTCTGACAGTCTCTGTAATTGCAGCCTATTTAATTGAGGGATGCGTGTAAAGACATATGTTTTGGTATTCACGGAGAGAAATAGAGAGGGGGGGGTTGAAGGAGGACGTGGGACATAAAGATTTCATTCGCGTTCATTTTTGTTCCTTTTTGTACCTCGCTTTCCTCATGCCTTCATTGTTCTCGGAACTCGTCAGACAGACGACGGGATGGCAAGAATCGAAAATAATCGGACGAAACCAACTGAAAACACGAGCAGCAGTTAATAGTTTTGTGAAGACATATAGGCGACCTCAATGTTCTCACTTTTCACTGTACGCACCTTTACATTATATATTCATATATAGTTCGTGAAAATAGTCAATACATTTCACATCCCTGAGACCTGAGATAAAAGGTTAGAGCAAACTGAAATAAATAAACAAATTTATATATTTATGTCTTACAATCTCTTGGGATTGACTTGTTGCGATCGTGTATAAAAGTATTTGTGGAGCAGGCCAACGAACGCTATGCCTTTTAAGGCAAAAGCTAAATAGTGCACCGTCAGATGTTAATGCATCCGCGAGGAGTGGGATTTGTACCCCAGGCTCAACGCATAAATGGATATCATTGATGTACATTAAGAATACTAAAAGTGCAAGCACTGAACCCTGTGGTACTCCTGAATAAACACTTAAGTTACCAAATACGGAATATTTTTCAGTTTGACACATTGTTTACGGTTTTTCAGAAAGCAGTCAATCCATGAAATTACCTTATTTTCAATACCTATAGCCTGGAGTTTTGCAAGTAAGTCTTGATGAGGAACTAAGTCAAATGCCTTAGAAAAGTTTAAAAAGATGGCATCTAACCGACTCCTTACATTAAGGGCATTTGCGATATCGTAAGTTATCTCTGGCAACTGTGCGGTTGTCGATAATCGGGATCGAAAGCCACGTTGCCGACTGTAGAGTACATGATTAATTTCTACGTGATTAATGAGTGATTTGTAAATAATATTTTTCAGTAATTCATAAGCAAATCGTTCATGTAAAGCTGTATCGTACAAATGTGTAAGATGCTACAGTTGGATCCCAGCTGGTTGAATACATGCACGAAAACATATGACCAAAGGTGGAACCAAAAGCGCTCATGTTCGGAAAAGTGAGTCGGGAGCGCACGTGCACCTGCGGCATCTGAGGTGGCTGTCTCTTACAGACTCATCAAAGCCAATATGCAGTCTGCTACAGCGATATTCGTTCAGTTTCTGTTCGGTAACAATGAAACAAACAAGCTATCTGGTAATAGAATGGGACGGAAGGAAGCCAAAGTGGCACGCACAATAGCGCTGAACCTTGTGCACGCCAACTGTGCTTCACTACGTTCCTGTGTGTTTTCCACATACCGCTTGGTGTTTCAGATATGAAGCACAAACTGCCGTCAGTCCATACTTTTGACTGGAATGCAGGAATTGTGCACACCTTCTGCATGAATTCGAAGCGAGCCTTGTCAAACCACCTATTCCTGCTGCAACTGCAGCATTCTTTTCCCCGTTTCTGCTCAACCTTTTTGGGTCTATTTTATCTTAATGCGATAGAAAACGCAGGAACGCAATGATTCACAGGACTGAAATACCTGCCTTTCACGCGCATGCACACTATGCGCGTGTAGAAATGTCTGCGCATGCGCTGGTGTTCGCGAGTGTTCGCGGATGTCAGTCCTCAGTTGGTTCCTGCTGCGGCGAGAAATTACAGTCCTCGCTCTTCCATTTCACTCATCCAGTGAGAGGCTTAGCGCAGGTTGGCAGCAGCTGCGTCGCAACAGCAGACCTCGGGCGACATGGAAACAAGCAGCCGACGTTGTAACACATGCCCTGCTGTGCGTCAACTGACAGCGACGCCATGCAGCGGTTGTGATCGACAGGCCAGACATGCGGCGGTGAAGCCGGCCCGGTGACCGCCAGAGCTGCACCGCGGTTAAAGCGAAAAAGACCGGAACACGACGCGTGGTAAAAGTCGTCTAACGAGCACGAAAATCAGGACACCAAGCGCACTGGTTTCTCATGTCATCATTCAGCATGGTGAGTTCTAGTGTGTGGTTCGGTTATAGCTAAGTTTTAGCATGCCGCAATGTGCTAACTGGAGTTTACCCCGGTTTACTTCTAGTTCGCAAATATAGTCAAGGGTTTCTTTGCAATGTTCTCAAACGCCTGTGGCACAGTATACGGACACAACAGTAGAGGAAAAGTACAAGTAGTGTTTTGTGGGGCATATATATATATATATATATATATATATATATATATATATATATGGGTAGTGTTGGAATTATTATTTTAAGAAACGTGCACTAATCATAGCTAGAAACGTGTACATATTGCAGATGTTAGTGTGACACATTTTCAGGCAACCGGACACCACTGCGTCCACCAAGTTTTTTGTGGAGGTATGCATCGGCGTGCTGAGCGTGCTAACCAAACTTCCCTGGAATTTACAAAGACTGGATACTCTTCTGGCATAATGTGACCATTATTCATGCCAATGGCACAGGGTCACTTCTACAACACCTGCTACTGAATGCAAGAGAGAAACTGGCGTTCATGTGTTATTCTGTGAACGACACTTTAGAACTACAGTACTCGAATACGAATGTACAAGTGAGAGGGATCTCCACGGCACCCGGAAATCAGCAGATTCCTTAATGTCACAGTTCAAGTTCATGACCGTGTGAAGGTAGACGTTGCGGGGTTGACAGGATGACTCGCCCGTGGATGCAGGCCTTGTGAACGACTGTAAAGTTGTTGTTTTTTCAGCTTGTTGTCAACGCTTCAAATGACAACCATTGTGCTTGGCCAGAAAAATACAGGTGCGATATTAGTGCTTACGATGTGCCGTGAACGTACCAGTGTGTGCGAGAGTTGCTGAGCATCAGCGACAGTTGTGCAGTCCATTGTTTGTTAAGCACTGCACACCTAAAAAGACTACGTAAAAAGGCAATCTCTGATTGTTGCCGTGGCAGATAGTGGTGGTGTACAAACAGCAAGCTTGGCGTACTCTATCCTTCTTCGTTGCATAAATATCAAGCCTCCACAGTCTCCGAACGCTGGATTAGTTTTCGCGAGGAGCTAGAAACTTCGCAGGGGAAAAAAATATCAACAAAAAATTATTTAGGTACCAGGTCAAGAGCATTTGTTCTCGCGGCACATAAAACGTTGCCTAACTGAAAAGAGACTGCTGTGTAGTAAAGCCTTGCTTAACTTTTGTAGTTTAGAACGCATAGCGCTACTCCAATTCCGCTAATTAAACCAGAATTATCCGACATACACAGCAATTGTGGACAAAAGCATTTTTGAGCGGGAAATCGTTTATGAACGCAATTTTCTCATATAATGTAAGATTTCGCTATACCAATCAATATATCCGCAGATCACCCGACGGCAACCTTGTATTTCTTTTTCTATTCACGTTTTTGCTATCGTCAAATGCATTCCTCATTGGTTTTTTATGGCAGTCTCAACTTTTCCATGCGATCGATGGAAACCCTTTAAAGCAAAGGTTTTGATACATATCAGAATAATGGACCGTTACCTTCAATATTTCTATTACAGTGTCCTACAATTTTCCAATTTTCGTAATTTTTGCTCGAGAAAAGCTGGACATGACTCCGCTCCGTCCGCATTCCGTTTCACAGGACTGGCTTACGACGACGAGGCAGGTGGAGCCTCTGCTGCTGACAACTCTCGCGATCGTGCTAGCGTCGGCGTTGCTGACGTACCTGCGATGCGGAAGCAGAGGCCGCAGAAGACTTCCTCCCGGCCCACCCGGTCTTCCGCTTCTCGGAAACCTACTCGCGGTGAAGCGTGGATTCTACTTCCGGGACTGCATCCGCTGGGCCAAGCAGTACGGGCCTGTGCTCTGGTATGCCAAAACTTTCGGTTATGTTTGTTCGTGTTCATTTTTCTGCTTGACTACTTCAGCTGTTCCTCTGTTCTTTCTGCAAGGACAGCTGTCTGCTGGAAACTTTACGCCGTTTACATTGCGATTGAGGAGGGCCTCGAAAACGCAATTTTCGTGCATCCTCGCAGGATTACCGACCATAAAACAATGCGCATTACCAGAGGCACGTCACTGTGATGGTGGGCTGTTTATTAGGCCAGAATACTTTTATTTAACAATGTACTAAGCACATATGTAATAAGTACATCAGGTACAGGAGGAGATTGAGTTGTTCGGCCATGGTCCGGTGACAGACTTCGTGCTTGCTTCCTCTTTCAACTTACCACGGTGCGACGCTTCCAGTGCAGCCTTTGCGAGGGACTATGACTGGTGTTTTTTATGCTCTATTCTACGCGGTTCGTCTTTCCAGTGTAATCAATGCTAGAGCTTGCAGTGAAAGTCACTACAAAAAAAAAAATATTGTATCTTCAGAATTGGAATTTCTTGCACACAACAGCTGGAATATGCGGGTCAAAACGGCCAAAGGAAGTATGCACCAGCCGATTATTACACGGGGACCGCGGGAAGCACGGTATGCGTGTCTGATAGCAGTGTGCCCACTGTTATGCGCTCAAACCGTTAGAAAAAAAAATGTTTATACAGGATCTAAATTCGTACTTTAAGAACCTCACGCTGGTTTAAAGTGTTGCGCAGCTCTATCCACATAAGCCATCCTTGGCAGAATGAGCAAGCATCTCATTACGTGGACATTCGAATATGCAAAGCATTTTCTCTATATATCAGTCATTATTGCCTGATACATCGGAACGATGGGAAGATATTCCCGTTTTAACTGTATACATTTTCGATAAGCACATTATTTGTGAAACTTTAGCTAAAATAGTGTAAACAGGAAAAAAATTATGCCGTCACCGTCTGGAGGACGTTGAAGTGACAAGCCTTAGCTGTTTGGTAGCGAAATCTATCGTCCATACGATGTATTACCACGTGATTAGACTACTTTTTCATACCTCAGCGGCGAATGGGCGCCTATCCCCTTGTGAGCTGCCGAGTGCTGACGTCACGGCCGCCATGTTAAACCCAACTATAACTAAATGTTAACCTAATTCGGCAATACTGGTATCCATCATATTCTAGCCATCGAGCCTGTAACGAATATGCCATTAGTTTGATCATGACGTAATCGGTTAATTAATTATAAGCAATTAAATTTAAGCCTATTCATATCTAAATAGTAATTTCATTAGATAATGTTGCTATCTAACGTGTTCTACTCATCTAGAGGATTCCAAAAATATAATTCGTTTTAAGATGACTTCATAACTTACTAAGTTATAAGCGATTAAATATAGTCACGCGACGTCACAAAATCAGTGGCCTCACCAATAAATCACCAATTCGATATACTAATGACGTCGCCAATCAATCACCAGTTGGGTTGCTATATCGATTTACTATGGGGGCAGCCATCTTGAATTCCTCGGAAAATTTCACGCCGAAGAGAGGTCGTCGCGGACCCCAGGAAATCGAGAAACGTGATGAATAAGAAAAAAGATCTTCTATATCTGTACTGATAAATTTTAACGGTAGATATAGAGCGGGGAGTAGTACTAGTGTGACAATTTTGAGCCATGGAAAGAAAAATGACAGGTGTAACATTAAGAGACCGGAAGCGGGCAGAGTGGGTGAGAGAACAAACGCGAGTTAATGACATCCTAGTCGAAATCAAGAGGAAGAAATAGGCTTCGGCAAGGCATGTAATGCGAAGGCAAGATAACCGTTGGTCCTTAAGGGTAACGGAGTGGATTCCAAGAGAAAGTAAGCGTAGCAGGGGCGGCAGAAGGTTAGGTGGCGGTTGAGATTAAGAAGTTTGCAGGCATAGGGTGGATGCGGCTGGCGAAAGACAGGGTTAATTGGAGAGGCATGGGAAAGGCCTTTGCCCTGCAGTGGGTGTAGTCAGGCTGATGACGACGATGATGACGATGATGAGAGCAACTCCATCGAGTTATTGTTCCTAGTGAAGCTCGATTACTTGTCTCTGGCTATTTTACCCTTTTGTCCGGCTACAAAAGTCATTTAGCGGGGAGAAAATTGCATTTAAAAATTGGCGGTGGTTTAGCTCTGGTTAAACCTGGAGTGACGCGATATCTACAGCTGGCCGAGTGGAACTCGCTCAGTTGAATTGCAAAGTCAGTCTTTCGCCGCTCCGTTTGTTGTTGTTGTTGTTGACCTCGCTCCGTTTAGCTGGGCTTGCCTTCTTCATCTTCGTCCCGCTCCGTTTGTTGTTGTTGTTGACCTCGCTCCGTTTAGCTGGGCGTTCCTTCTTCATCTTCGTCCCACTTGACACGGCGCATGCGCACAGATGTGGCAGCGGGGTTCAAATCCTCCTTCAAGATGCTCGAGTACGAACGAACGAGTTTCCGTCAAATTAATACTGCGCTCAGTGCGAACGCTAGGAATGATCAAAGTACAGTCTATAGTCTCTCAAATCCCCAAAGCGGGTTCAACCGCTGCCTCCATTTCCTCAAGTTAAAAGCTAGGGAACTTAGAGTGTTAAGTGCCAAGTAAGCCCGGGGCTCTGACCTCTTTCGAAGCCGCTGTAGAAGAGCTCGCCCGGCTACAGTCTCTTTGAGGCAGCCCAGTTTCATCAATAACCTTAGCCAAAAGCTTAGAGGTTTCGACAGACTCATGAAGAACTTGATTATTCGGAGCTGCCCTGGGTACTCCAAGCGCTAGCCGTAGGCACTTTAAGTGCTAAGCTTCTAGCAGATCATACTCTGATTCAGGTGCGCAAATTAAAAGTAGTTGGTACATTATGCGGCTCACCACCAGCAATTCGTGGAGTCTGACCATCAAGGAAGGATGATTTTCCTATTGCTGGCCTGTGATTCTGCGGATAACATTGAGACGCGATTCTATAAAGAGGAAACAATCGAGTCCACTGCTCGTCGCCACTGGACACGATAGTCGAGACCAACAACAAGAAGGCGCAGAAGACTACACTGGCGAATGCGGGAGCTACCAAGATCTAACTGTAGCCGCGCATAACGTCATTTGTATTTGGTTCACCGGCTACCGACACAAGCGACTAGCTTTGATGGCTCGTCGGGCCATTAATTCGGCAAAATATTATCTTGCACTCGCCAGTATGCCTGTCACTGAGCAATAGGCCGTGCTCTTCTCCCCGCCTTGTTACTTTCTCCACTTAACGCGCACCTTTTCTCGCGCTCTCCTCTGCGGACACCGATAACGACGAGACTACTATCTCAGGGGATGAGGCACTAATAGCGGTCGCCGTAGAAAGCGGCACTGTTGCTGTTGATGCTATTGTCGGAAGTGACTGGTGGGGATTGCGAGACTCGGACTGCTCTTCCCGATCTGTTCCCATACCTGCCGTGGTTGGCAGGTGGAAGCTTCACACAGACTAACCTGGTATAGTGACGTTACTGCCCGCCAGCCAATCGAGATTTTTCTGGACAATGCCGGTCGTCTCCGCCGGCGTTTTGCTACGGTGAGGCATTCCCGAGACTTTCGGTCACACCCTGGCAACGATGTAGGCAGGATACAGCTTGGCAGATCCCCATTTCTAACTATTGTCCAAGACACATGTCGAACCTGTAAACAGTAGCTGCATCGCCAAAGGCGCAGCTGCCCAGAAGTGCAAGATTTTAGAAGCCCTGCCTCGTAATAGCCCCCCCCCCCCCCCCCCCCCCTGGCCTGTGTTCTTCGGCAGCTTACGTTAGCACTGTGGTACGACTTAGCCGTCAGCGACGCAGGCTCGGAGCGCTCGGAGCGCAGGCTTGACATGAGCTTTTAGAGGCTTTAAGTTGTTGGCTTTGCTTTCGCGCTAATGCAAGATCCACTTGACACTGCCAATGTTGAGCCTCCCGACGTAACGTCCTCCCCCGCACCGAGACCTTATTTTGTAGCTGCACCATTACAAAGAGAATGACGCCCTTCAATGCATCCCATTCACAGCGTTGTGCCTATGATAGAAACAGATATACATGTATACTAGTCCATAAATCCCTTTGCTACTTGGCGAGAGGTCTGTTTATGCTGGCGCTTTCGTTTTCTGCTTTGTCGCTGAACATCGCTTCTAGCTTTGCCATTGTTCAGGTTAAAGATGGCCGCCGCCAACGTCGTAGTCTTGGTCGACGAGCAATCCATCCAGAAGTACATGTGCAAGAAAGAGATGCAGAATCGCTCTTCGCACTGGACAATTCAAAACAAGAGTAATGGTGAGCACGTGGGTTTCATGCCTCTCTCTATTTAACAGATTATGAGATGTGTGTGTTCTTGTTTTGCTCGTATATAGAACTGTTTGTTAGCTCTATAGGAAATGCTCTGTATTAAGTCATTTAGTTTACAAGTGAAGCTTAACTTTAAATCTTTTTCTCCTTGATTTTGTTGTTGTGATCGTTTCCATCATTTCCAGTTTCGCTGCAAAAGATCAATCAGCCAAGCTGGTGTAATGCAAAGCCATGTCACTATACAGTGCCTTCAGAAAAAAGTTTTGCTGTGCTTGCTACGGACCGCATTTCCCAACTTCCTCTTATCACAAGGGCAAGATGGGCGAGTTGATGATACATACAGCGAAAAAGACGGGGACAAGTGAAGAAAACAACAGGACCAGCGCTTTCCTCTTATCCTTTTAGCCCCCCCCCCCCCCCCTCCCGTGCAGGGTAGCCAGCCGGAACCTCCTTCTGGTTAACCTCACTGCCTTTCCTCTTTCTCTCTCTCTCTCTGATTTACATTATAGACAGTAGCAAAGCATTTGTGCACCGTTTCTACCCTGCAACTGCACTGCACTTGTTCTGCACGTGCGCCCGATGTTCAAAGCGTTGCTGCTATACTCGTGACATGAACGTGAGGTGCGGGTCGGTCACTGCCGCAGGAATCGTGGCTCTCAGCGGCCAGGCTTGGAAGGAGAACAGGCGCCTGTGCGTGCAGATACTGGCCGACCTGGGGTACGGAAAGGAACCGATGCACGCCCGGATTCAGGTGAGCACATCGAGCGAGCACCTCGTCTATTTAAACAATTTAACGCGAGCTTGAGAGTGCTCTTTTAACCTTTTAACACAGGATAGTTAAGCTGCTATAACCCGGAAGAAAGCCTTAAAGAGAATCGTTCGTTTCTAGCAGTACTATGTAATTGTATGTCTTCGTTGGGTCAACCAGGAGCCGATTTTTTATCGGGCAACTGTTCCTGTGCAGGAGGAGGCGCAGCACCTGGCGGACAAGATCGCCGAGGCCGGAGGCAAGCCCGTGTCGATCCGCGAGTACCTGCTTGGCAGCCTGGTGAACAACATCGTCTCCTACCTGCTGGGGAGGCGCTACGACCTGGATGACCCGAAGCGGCGCAGGCTGGACAAGCTCGTTGCCGGCTTCCTCGAGTCCGGCGTCGACTTCTCCATCGAGTGGCTGCCCGCCTGGCTGAGGCGTGCTTCGCAGTGCGTGTTCCCCAAGATGCGGAGCTCGGAAGTCACGCGCCTCGCCGAGGGCGTCAGCCAGTACATGAGGTGCCGCCGTTTTCTTTCGCTTTAAACAAAGGAGTGGGTAGTTTCATCATTACGTATTTCCCGTTCCACTGCGCCTAGGCATTGGCAGAAAGTGATCTCTTGAGGTCATCGACGCATGCGCGACGCAAATTGAGCCTTCCGTACGGTTCCTATCGACCAGAATCCAGAGCCGCTCTCGGGCGCGGCCATTTTCCACCGACTGGCGCGCCGCGGTGCAGGCGTTTCTTTGGGGACTGCGGGGCTGCGGCAGCTCCGCGGCCACACCTGCATATAGCCGTGATTTACTTCCCTTCAGGCGTTAAAAAAGCGTTGTACAGCATACTTCCACAGCGTGGTTGTGTTGCAGGAGCTCTTTGCTTTATCAAAGGGATAAAACTGATGCGTTAATCATGACATATAGTTCGGCCCTCACGTTAATTGTGCCGGCGATTAGCACGCGCTCGCGCTTATATCGCTACCGTCTTGGTGCTCCATCACAGAGAAAACTTTTTGTCAGTATCAAGCATTATGTGCACAGCTAGCGTGCAATTTCAATTCCAATGCGCCCTTAAAGCAAATTTTGTCATGATTTATGCTGTCTGGCGCACAAAAGCGTATTCTCGCTTAATTTATCCAAGATTGAATCAATATCAGCAGAGAGGCTAGCTTTCACGAATTCTGCTGACCGAAGTCGTGTTTATTTTCTTTGGAAGCTCTCGGCGCGTGTGACAGCGTCGCGTAGCCATTTGGCCACGTGTCATAGAATGTAATAAAATCGTGTATATATTGCTGTGATTCGGGTAGGTACCAACAGCAGAGAGATACTACGGTCAGCCATTCACCCCGCGGACCCCTCTGAGATACATACGGAAATAGAAACTTAAATTGTTGGCGGTCGCGCTTACATCCCCATGCACAAAATTTGTTTAACGGGAACAATAGCCAGCTCAGCGCACGGATGTCTAAGACGTACTGGTGATTGAAAACACGCGATTCGCCTCGACAACGTTCGATCAGCAGCTGGCCGATTCGGTTACCGCTTGCACATCACTGCACCATCCAGTCAAATCAATAAATATACATTCTGATGCATAAAATTATCATAGATGGTAGCGTGCGTAAAAAAACGGCAACAAAAGGCACGCCAGCGCATAAATGTGCTTGTAAGTACCGGTTTTCAATCCACACCGTACCTGGTCGACTACCCTCGCATATGTGTGTAACAATGTGTAACAGTGTGTAACAGTGTGTGTCAGATAACCGTAGAACGGCCTCGGAAAATGTGAATAGTGATGCACAGCACACACCCACATACGTTAGGTCATAGAGCGCATCAGCAACGGAAGCGAAGTACACGTAAACACGCATTCTACGCGAGCGACCCGGCCGCAGTCCAATGTGCCGCGCGCGCCGACAGATGGCGACTGGTGTCGAGAGTAGGAGCGCTCCCGCAGCCTGCGTGCGAGGGTAAATGAATCTGGTCTATAGATCATGCTAGGCCAAAACTACAACTAAAAATCCTAAACAGCTAAAACTCCTGCAGTGAGAACTGCAGCACGTGCGCAGGCTTTCCACACTTAAAAGAATTTATTTCATGTAGCACAACATTGTGCAAGGTAGCCCAAAATCAATGCAAAAAGCCAACTAAAGAAAATCAGGAGTTTGGAAGGAGGTCTAAGCACGTGAAAGTACCACAGAGAGGCGAGTTGAGCGTTATATACATAGGAAGATTATTGGTATCGTTATGCGGACCCATAATACATTGGACCGCCCATATCTGAAATACTTAGACCTTGAGAGGGCGACTTATTCAACGCAGTTCTCCATTTTGAATCTGTTCCTGAAGCTTGTACCTATAGATACATGGCCTCGCAAATATAGAGCTCGTAACGACTTCTCGCTTTCCCGAGCAAGCTTTGCCTCAGTCAACCTTCGTTACGCGGTATATATGGTAGCCTGTAAAAAAATAAAAAAAATAAAAGAGAATTGGGGTTGTGGGGGGGGGGGGGGGGGGGGCTGTGATACTGAGCAAAAACCGCAACGGCTCAGTTTAACCGGATCGAATTTTAAAACGTTCTTTATATAGTAGTTTTTACAATGCAATTTTTCTCGTGGCCTCTCTACTGCCTTGTGGCTCCACAGTGGCCACGGCGGCATTGGTAAATATTTCTGTCGCTCTAGAGCGCTGCCAAGCGTCGTACGAATGCCAGGAGCTTCCTCCAGACCAGGGAGACGGTCACGCTGCCGTGTTCTGTGGGAAGCACCCCGTCTCTATGTTTGCTTCCTGGCGAGATACGGCGGACGTTTACAGAGAGTAGTGAAGAGCTAAGTATACATATAGCATTCGTTTTTCAAACTCTGCGAAGAAACCAACTGGCTTCAATTTCATGTGCTATCGCCAACATCGCCAGAAGATGCGTACGGTGTAATGCACTGCTTACAACTGTTGGAATTTCGTAGCCTGCTATTCTGGAAGCTTTAATGACCACATGACCATCATCCCATGTCACAAAGATATGAGAATGACCTTCGCTAGCAGTTGCTTGCTCGGGAGATCAATATTTTATATCCGTACACTTCCACTTGTCCAAACTCTGCCTTTGGGTTGTAAACAGGTGCGTTCCGACATTCACAACAGGATGCTGGTAGAGGCATGCGAATAATCGAAAATTTCTAAACTCGAATCGAATATTCTGCTAATCGATTATTCGAAAATATCAAATAGTGCATTTTTAAAATTATTCGAAAGGAATCAAATATGTTCTGAACTTTTCGGATTGTTTTCGAATAATGCCCATCGTATTTCTCTTCGACTAACGTTCCAAAAACGGCTCACACCGACACTCATGCACCATCCTTCCGCGAAAAATATATGACGAATTCGAAGGGTTCAGCGCCACGACGCGGTCCATTTGTGTGATGCCGTTCATAAAACTTGTACAGGGCCTCTAAGACTGGACGACGCGGTAGGACTGAGGCAAATTCAGGAAAAGCCTGCTTGATGTTCGATTTCGGAGGTTATGGCTCATACGTAGGCGCCACCAGTCTCATTTCCTGCGGCGTGCACCCAGCGCCGCCTGGTACCCACCGATCTTCTAATGGGTACAAGTCCTCCTCCGGCCGGGTACTTGGCCTTTCTGGGGCGAAATGCTTGAGAACGGCGTATTTGACCAAACCAAGCAAATAGTAATTTTTCTATACCTATAAGTTGATGGTCTTAGAGTCAACATAGTGACTTCGAGTTGCAACGCGTTAGCGGAGAAGTGTAGCGTCTTTTAGCAACTATACCTATAACTTCATAGCACATTCATAGCCCAGATGCAGTCCTATTGCACTAATGCATATTTTGACTGTAGCATTGCCCTCGTTCGTAATAGGCTGGGGATTGTTATTGAAAAGGGCTCCTGGCAGATCCAGGTTAGCCTGTTCCTTCTTAAGCATTTGAACAAACAGAGTGTAAACGACCCTTTCGGCACAAGGAGTTCAAAAATGCCACAGAGTATCTGGGGCACAACAATTCAATTGGGTTCGCGTTTTCTGTGGATGTAGAAGACCTTTTCTACCCCGTACAGCACGCGGAATTGTTCGCATCGGTAAGGGCATGTGTGGAATAACACGGAGAAGTGTCGCTCCAGAATTCCGCAGGCATGTCCCTAGATGATTTTATGACACTTCTGGAGTTTTACCTTAGCACGACTTTTATTCATTTGACAAAGATCCTTATCTGCAACGCCGTGGCATATGCACTGGTTCATGTGTAGCACCTGTGCTAACCAACATCTTTTCATCCCGTATTGACTAGTCACTGACAACATGCCCTAGTGGCAGGAAGGTTTTAAAAGTTTTTAGTTACGTGGATGATTTTTTAGTCCTTTTGAGCAACCACCACGCTATGACGATCCAGGATAAGGTGAATGAAGTTTTATTTCAGTTCAGGCAACATGGTAAAGGTCTAACTTTTTACTAATGAAATGCCATCGGGGGACTGCCTGCAGTTTTTAGGCATTGTTGTGCTCGCGCTTCCTTCCTGCTGTTGAGTTCGGCGAACTTGGAGAGGGGGAGGATTCCCTGGGGACCCCCGTGAGGGTGGGTGAGCCCTCTGGGGGAGACGTGGCTGCAGGGATGCCGGAAGCAGCGACGATAATAGCGTCCCCACGTGTTCGAACAGGAATGCCAGAAGCAGCGACGACCATAGCCTCCCCAAGTATTCGTTCCGGTCATCATGCGACGAAGTACAAGATCAGTGTTGCCCTCTTCAGTCACGCTGGGGTTGAACAATTGCCCGAGTGCCGCACCTGCGACAGAGGTTCCGCGTTCCGGTCATCAGTACAAGATTTTTCAACCCCTGCTGGGAGACAGCATGCATTCCTGTGTCACGCAGGCGCCTTCCGGGTCAACATGGGCGCGGTCCGGACACACGTGCGCGCCCACCTGGAGGCCGCGTGGGCGACAACGTGACCGGGTCCTGTTTCCTTTCCCTCGAACGAGCTGCGAGGGAACATCAGGACCGTCCTGCCGTGGGTGATACCATCAATGCCATCGTGTGATTGGACATCATTCTTCGAACTGTATTCCCCAGCTAGGGATCTGGAGAATACGAAGAGTATTTAAGGAGCTGCTGGTTTGGTACCAGAGGAGAGCCCCCCCCCCCCCCCCCCCCGCCCCTCTCGAGAGATACCAGAGACTCCCGACTGCTAAGATGGTCTCTTTACTGAGAAACACTCTCATTTGCCCTACTTGTACATTATGTAAACAGTCTTTGTATAAAGTTTTCCAAGTTTTCTTCCTCCGATCGTCGTCGTCTCTTCTCCGGCCCAGTCACGCTACCTGAATCCCAACAACTGGTGGCAGCGGTGGGATGCTGTTACCTGAATTTCAACAGCATCCACGTGATCTTTTCGAACGGTGGTGTGTGCTTGTTGTACCGCCCCAGAGCCCAAAAAAGATCTGTTACTCTATAGTTCGAAGCACTCAAAGACTGTTAAAAATGGATTGCTGCTCTGTGTCCAGAGTCTACCCTCATGAAATCGTGTCCTCACAGAATGCAGGAAAGTTTTAATGATCAGGTTGGCAGGCTTTTGTTTGCCGGGTTCCCTTGTGTGATCGTGGCGGCTGTGGCTGAGACGCTACTGCAAAAGATGAAAGGGAAAGCGCGGCAAAGGGCTGAAAGCAAAGCAAAACCAGTGGTCATGCCGTACGTGCACAAAGTATCACACAACCTGAAGAAGGGGGCGGGAAAGTACAATGTGCCAATGGTGTTTAAAGCACCGTCCAGTCTGGCAAAGCTATGCCCCCGCATCACCAATCAAGGAACAAAGAAAAGTGGTCGTGAAAAGAAGCACGCTAGGCCCTTTGCGGGATGCGCCGTCGGAGTTGTGGAAAAACGCACGTAGGCCAGACTGGACGCTGCTTGAACTATCGCGCACGGGAACATGGGTTATCGCTAACAACGGGGGAGGGATCTAATTTTGCGAAGCATTGCCTGTCCTGCAGTGACTGTCGGCCACGGCTGAACGGGATTAGAGTTCTGGTCAAGAGTCGCGATTCAATCGCATGTGAAGTTATGGAAGCCTATTTCATAAAGAAAAGAGGAGATGCATGTATCAGTGATTCTCCGATTGTACTGTTCAATAGAGAGGTAGCCTTCCTCGAAAAGACGATGTAAGTTCTGGCCTTGGTGTGCTACTGATTGTCACATGCTGTACCCTTTTGCTGCGCATTATCAAAGTGCACTTTTTTTCCTTCAAATATGTGATGTGCCCGTTGAATAGAATCAGTTGTAAGTTTGCGCTCGTCCCTTACCCTGTCTTGTGTGTGTGCGTGCGTGCGTGCGTGCGTGCGTGTGTGTGTGTGTGTGTGTGTGTGTGTGTGTGTGTGTGTGTGTGTGTGTGTGTGTGTGTGTGTGTGTGTGTGTGTGTGTGTGTGTGTGTGTGTGTGTGTGTGTGTGTGTGTGTGTGTGTGTGTGTGTGTGTGTGTGTGTTGTGGGGTTTGAATTGGGAGATAAGTACGTTCTCCCCACTTAATCGCGGCTGACACGGTTCAAAGCCGCCCGGACCCCACCTCGTGATCGCGTACGCTACCGAGCGCTCGCCGACCACGGCGGGCCTTGCTCTGAGGGAACAAAGGAACGACACATTGGCTGACACAAACAGGCATTTATTGCTACAGAAACAATAACGCCAGCTAGCAACACGGTACGCTAATGAATCAACGTCGTCCTACCCACCAGCAAGGTTCCGAGCGAATGTTCGCCCGCGCTAGGGCAAAGGATATATACTCCGAAGGCCGGACAGGACGAGTACGGGAGCCTGTCTCCCCGTCGCTTCCTCGCCCCGCCGGCGAAGGGCGGAGCCGCGAGCGACCCGTCCGCCCGCGCCGACGATCCCCGCCGAAGCCCCCTCTCCCGCGCGCGGGCTTTGGCAGTCTCCCCCGCAGCGATGCTGGCGTCCTCTCTTGCCAGTTAATGTAACTGACAAGGGAATGCGTTCAGCCTCGAGGTGAGACAGCCGCTGCACGGTGCTTCGCGGGAAAGTAAACTTAGGGGGCTACACGAGAGACAACTACGACCGCATTCCGTCGCCACCTGGACGGGGATGAAAGCGTCCGGTAGCGGCAACTGCAAACAAACTCTTCCCCATGCCTCTTCCTCAAACATATCGTCAACCGGACACTATGTCCTCGTACTGCCTTTCCCGCAGGGCCGAACCAGCCCTGTACCACTCCACTTGGAAGTGCCCCAACCATACACCCCCCCCCCCCCCCCGCACTCAACCTCCCATCTAAAACCTCACACTTTCTTCTTGGGAAGCTGCTCTGACCAGCCCCAACCCCAGCATAGACAGCGACGGCTGCTCAAGCGAGCCTGCAGGATCGCGGAACCAAACACTTACAAAAACTTCTTTAGACTGTCTATAGACTGTCCATAGACTTCTGTCTATAAATTTTGTAAACTGTCTATAGACAAACCCTAGAGAACAGTCTATAGGCAATACAAATCCTATAGGCAGTCTATAGGCAATCTATAGATTTATTGTCATACACTTTTAGTAGACGTTTGTCTATAAGCAGTCTATAGACTATAAATAGACAAAAAGAAATCTATAGGAAGGCAATGAGTCTATAAGATGTCTATAGACTGTATATAGACCATTTTTGTAAGAGAAGGGGCCCTAGAGGCCCCTTCTCTTCTCATGATGGCTCCACTCAGGCAAGAAAGCACCAACACTTCATATTCCATAAGAGCTTTTCTTCCTCCTCCTCCTCCTCCTCCTTCTCCTCTACAGTTTGAGACGTCGAAATCTTGGTAAACATTGATTCTGCACTCTGTTAAAAAGCTGGCGTGTTCATAACGCAGTGATTGTATGTCGCACAGCAATCACGCATGTATATTCTTGCGAAAGAGCTTTCGTTTCGGAAGCTTTGGTGGAGCACAACTGTGCATAAAATGAAAACGTTGTGTAGACTGTTTAACTCCAGTCAGTCAACGCAATGCGACCAGCATGCTTGCAGCAAAAAGTGAACGTGTATATTTTCGCTTGTTTCACAGAGAGCAAATAAATCACTATCGGAAGATGCCAGAAAGCGAGCGCCCAAGAAGCTTGGTGGACTCTTTCCTGAGGGAAATTGACAATCGAGAAAACGGCGATGAATACATCACAAGTACGTCTGTCTCTTACTTGCTCTTTTATATGTTACTGTCCTTTTCTTTTGGTCATTCATTAATTTTACTTTCACTTACTCAATTTTTTCAATAGCAAGGACAAACAATTAAGCTTGCGAACGTGCGGCGTTTGTCAAATGTATAGAGCCTAGGGCTGTGTAGTAGCTATGTATTAGGGCTGCTGCATATCATTCGTGGCAGTCCTGCCCACTGAAGGGGGCAGGACCAGATATATATTCTTACTTACTCTTAGGAGATCTGGAGCGCTGCGGTGGTGGTGGAGGTGAAAAGCCTTTATTTCATTAAAGAGGTGAGGCTCTTTAAAGAGCCCCGCAGTGGGCGGAGTCCTTATTCCGGGACCCCATTGGTCGAAGCCGCCAGCTTAGCCCTCTTGACCAAAGCCTTTTGGGACTGAAGGTCCGAACAGCCAAGCAGGGCCGCCTCCCATTCCTCTCTGGTAGGGTTGGGGTGTGGGGAGAGAGCTGAGTTGCGCTGGCAAGCCCAAACCATGTGGTAGGTGTCAGCTACCTGCCACAGTGTTTGCACCTGCCAGTGAACGCGGGATCGAAGTGTTTTAGTACTGCCGGGCACAGCATTGTGTTCGTGAATAATCGGAGTAGAACGCGTTCGTTTGCTTTCCCCAGTCCCTTTGCAGGGGCCGGGTAGAGGCGATGCCTATCCTTATAATAGGATGTGATAGCTTTGATAGCGCTGCGGACGCATTGTGATCCAGACGGTATGGCTCAGAAGCAAATCATCTGGGTTATAAACTTTCGACAAAGACTGTTCCTCTTTGATAATCTTACTTTTGAATGCGTTCACTGAACAGGAATGTTCTCAGAGTCCCTTTTCCGCGGTTCAAAGTCAAGGCGCGCGGGCATGCAGTGTCCCACTTGGTGGGCAACGCCTCTGACATGCTGGTGGCCGGCACGGTGACCACCACGATGACTCTCAGCTGGCATCTACTCAAGCTGGCAGCGCATCCCGATGGACTGCAGGCGCAGCTGCAGCGGGAACTGGATGCCGTCGTGGGGCGGGAGCGTCCGCCATCCTGGCACGACCGTGCCGGCATGCCCCTCACGATGGCCGCCGTCTGGGAGATGTACCGCTGGAAGATGGTTACGCCCCTCGGACTGCCCAGGGAGTAAGCGGCTTCGTGTGCAGCGTCCTGCCGTGTCTTCCGAAATCTTGTCCAGGGTTCGAAAGTTTCAGCTAATCGAACAGATAACAGCGTATATGTATGTACAAGGTAGATCAAAAATCCCCAGGCCGCACGGTCTGTTTTCATCAGTACAGTCGGCTGTGTAAGGCCTCCCCTATAAAAATACCAAGGTCATCAGGGGTGAGAATGAGACTCCTCTCCGTGCACAGATTCCGAGCTCCAGCGGTGTCTAAATGCCCCACTATACACTGCTCAAAGGCAGACACTGTGGCTCGGGAACTTTCGGTTTGGTTTTATGGGGCTTAACGTCCCGAAGCGACTCGGGCTATGAGGGACGCCGTATTGGAGAGCTTCGGATAACTTCGACCACTTGGGGTTGTTTAACGTGCACTGACGTCGCACAGTACACGGGCCTCCAGAATTTCGCTTCCTTCGAAATGCGACCGCCGCGGCAAGAATCGAACGCGCGTCTTTCGGGTCAGCAGTCGAACCACTGAGTCTCCGCAGCGGCTTCCGGGAACCTTTGATCAACCCGGTACATACACCGGAGAAGCAAGGCGCCTGTAACGCATGCGAGGTGGCACGTAATAACCTGGTCAGTGCGCATGCGCAGAGTTGACCCGACCGGCTTTATGCACAGCCCTTCTTCATCGTGTACTCGCCAGTAAAACCACTTTTTCTTTGGAAAGTTAGCTCACCCTGCAGCCTCTCCCGTGCTTGCAGCAGATGTAAACAGCACGACAGTGAGAATCATGACAAAGCATAGGGAGTGATTTTGTAAATGTCTATAATACGCGTTCGGTTGCTAAAACTCTCTAATGTTATTACATGTATACTATCAACGATATACGCTTGCGAGATGCGGGGCCTGAAAAAAAAAGCCTGAAATATTCACAAAATATTGTGAGTGCCAACAAGAACGCCTGCTCAATCCGCGTGACAACTCTAACTTTTCTAGACATTCCGTAAACTTTTGTCACCGATAGTACATCGTCGTAAAAAGCATGCAATAAACGGCCACCAACCGGGTTGCGCGGCGGCACTCTCAACATGCTCTCATTCCTAGCGCTTCGAGGTTGTGGACTGTGACAAGAGCAGCGTCGCCCTTCCCAGTTTGGGGCCGCATCCACTTGTATATCTGAAGCTTTGTTTTGGCCTCTGAAGATTTATAGGCCAGTACATTTGCATATTTACTTCAACAAGGTACCGTATAGTGTATTCGCTGCTTCTTTCTCTTGTGCGCTGTTACCTCTGCTCGCATGGTGCAGATGCCTGCAGAAGACGTTTATTGAAGACGTGAGTGCAGCTAAGTCATTTTCCTTCCCCGCCAGTTAATGTCACATGCGTATTAAGTAACTCGTCCTATATATTATTTCTTTAATTGAGAAGGCATGCTGCCCCAATGTACAAATAAAAAAAACTCGCCGTGGACGTGTGCATGCTCAGCACCATCGAGCTCCAGGGCAGCAGCGCTTTCATCCCTGCATATCTTCTTTGCTTTGTCTTTAAACGTGCTTTTCTCTTTCCTTTCATGGCCACTCGAAAATTTCTCTAAGCTCCTCATATGAGCCTGTGGTTTCACGTCACAGAAGGAATGACCGTACAAATTTTGACCAGTACCCAAATTAGGCCTTCATTTGATTTTCATCCACCGAGACGGAACGAATGCGTGTTTTTATTTAGCACGAATGACTAGCCACGATCACTGGAGCCGTCAGCCGAACCGATAGCGACAAATAATACTAGTCGCATTTTTCCATTTTGCCAGCTGCTGCAAAATGCGCTTAATGATGGCGATCCGCTTAATATATTTAGCCCATTCACTTGAAACGTATGCCAACACGCAAGCATCGTGCAACAAATACATGCGGATGTTGTCCATTTCTTTGGAACATAGAGACGGACACGGCTGATGGGCTTGTCGAGCGCAAACGTGTTGTTTCCGAAGGTAGCGCCCTGGGGAAGGTTTCCGGTGGCGCCCTGGCCGCCACCGAGACCTTGGCAGCACGCAGACGGAGCTTCCTGTCGCTATGCAGGGCATCCGAGGACACCTACGTGGGCGACCACTTCGTGCCCAAGGGGACCGTCGTGCTGGCGAACATGTGGGCGGCTCACATGGACCCCGACCGCTGGGAGCACCCCGAGAAGTTCGACCCCACCAGGTTCTTGAAGCCGGACGGCTCGGCCCCGCTGGTTCGTCCTGCGGGCGTATTCCCGTTCGGAGTCGGTACGCTGGTTGGCATTCGCTTTGGGCGTATGTAATATGGACCACATTTCAGACACGCGCACTTCGGCGAAGAAAAGCATTGAACGCATCGATTGTTTTAAAATCACAACCAGAAATCTCTTGAATTTTATCACAGTTCTGGGTGTTTCACGGGCAAAAAAAAAAAAAAAACGATTGAGCAACGTGAAGGCGCCTATACCTGAATGTTCCCCAAGCACTGCTCCAGTTCCGGGGGGCGTCGCGACTGCTCGACAGATTCTGACTATGCCACACATGCGTTCATAACTGATCTTCTTGACTTTACTTCCTTCCTCACTTTCATCTCTTGCCCCTTTGCATCCCCTTTCCACACAATGCATGGAAGCCGACAAGAACGCTTTTCTAATTGACCTGCCTGCTCTTTCTTTCTCTCTATATTTGAAGCTGTCTGGGAGCGCTTAGTAAAAGTAGCACTGGTTGCTAATACATACTATTATTCTGAGAAGCGCAATCACCCGGGACATTCAAAAGCACTTACAGTTGAACCTCGTTATAACGGAGTTAAAAGAGCCCGGCGATTACTTCGTTATAGCCGTAGCCTCGTTATAATCCGTGCTGAGCGACCTTCCAAGGGGATTTGGGATTCTTTCGTTATATCCACTTTTTCGTTATAAACTGTTTCGTTATAATGAGGTTCGACTGTATTAAATGTTTACGGCATAGCACAAAGTACAGGCTGCTCCGATCTCAAACTAAACAATCAATTTAACATAAGAACAAATTCTGCTCTTACTTCTACACTCAGGATGAATATGTCTCATGGACATTACCCATACGTAAGAAAACTGTTTGGAACGAAAGAAAATGTGTGCTTTTCATTCATTCTTATGGAGCGATCATTGCTTGAATGCGGATGACTTGTTCCATTTTTTATTAGAGCTACATGTACAAAGTGAAGGTCAACACAAATTCGGGTTCTCATACTTCATTATTAATGAATAATCAATACCTAAATCAAAAATAGATGACAGTATTGATCACTTAAAAAAGCGGATAGGCAGACGATTGATGATTGGTGGCTTTTGACGTTCCAAAGCATTGACGTTCCAAAACCACAATGGAGGGTTGCGGATTAATTTAAGCCACCTGAGGCTATGTAACGAGCACAGAGAGCTCAGCAGTGTACGCAAAGGCGCAAAAATCACGTTGTCGTGTTTTGTGAATTCATCATTATTTATGTTCGGACTTTGAAACCACAAAAGGAGTCGATACTCAAGCCTATCTTGGAAGACGCCTGATTTGATAAAGCAAATTCGCTCTGCTAGCTAATGAATTCAAAGCAGTTATTTTTGTTTATGCATTATAGATACTTTCATTCTATCGGAACAGAACTTAAAGAAATAAATTGGGTAGAGCTTGAACACACCATGATAAATGCTTGATGAACAATGCTTGATGATAAATGCTTGAAACTACAGTAGGCTCTTTCAAAACTGCATACATGAATAGTAGCTTTTGTCTCACGAGCAGGAAAGAGGATGTGTCCCGGTGAACCCTTGGCCCAAGCTACGGTGTTCCTGTTCGTAACGTCACTGCTGCAGAGGTTCCGCATTCTTCCTGAAGAAGGCAGCAACCTGGACATCGAAGGCGTCGACATTTTTCCCAGCCGGGTGGCAGGCATCAAGCTGCGCTTCCTTCCCCGCTCATAACACACCGGAATAATCCTAATAAAGAGCGACTTTACAGGACTGCCCGCTCGGCGACCAGTGAATTTTGCCCTTATTTTTTCTTTTTTTTTTCAGCACTCGCCTGATTAGGTGCAAGGTGTGCAGGCACATGTGCTTGGTATTAACTGGTGCATTAAAACGTTTTGTTTTCGCACTTAATAATAATAATAATTGGATTTTTGGGGAAAGGAAATGGCGCAGTATCTGTCTCATATATCTTTGGACACCTGATCCGCGCCGTAAGGGAAGGGATATAGGAGGGAGTGAAAGAATAAAGGAAGAATAGGTGCCGTAGTGGAGGGCTCCGGAATAATTTCGACCACCTGGGGACCTTTAACGTGCACTGACATCGCACAGCGCACGGGCGCCTTAGCGTTTTTCCTCCATAAAAACGCAGCCGCCGCGGTATTTTCTTCATAAGTCGTTTTGACGTCACATGCAGGGTCTATTAAAGCAAACTACCAGATCAACATTGTGGAGCATTCGCAGTCTCCGAATAAAGACTGACTGAAAGCACTTCCGCGAGAGTAAGTTGTACGGACGATCCATGGTCTGAAAATTGAAAACAAATTTACTTCAGAAACTTGAAGAGGGATATGCGTAAACATAAGTACCACGAAGCAAATTGTGAGAGCTGAACACGTCCCGTGAACGCAACGATTATAAAAAAAAAAGAGGTCGGTGCACCCACTACTCTCGAATTAGTGTCTCATGGAGCAGCCGTCGCAATTCTCAGTGTGCATTGCTTTGAAGCATGTTTCTTCCAGTATCGCAGACCAAAACGAGACTAACATTCGAGCGTTCAAATTTACCGCTTTTGAGTTGTTGAAGTAGTGCTGCCCTGCCGCGGCTAGCAAAACAACCTTCACTTCCCGTTGTGCTGCAGGTAGAAAGTTTAATGTGTTAAAAAACGATTTTTAATATTTATTTGCAACAAGCCCTCAAAAATTGTAGGCGACTACATAAAAGTTGGGAAATGTGTAGCTTTGCGTTGTTTCTACCAGTTTTTATCTCGCAAGTCAACGTTTAGCCCAATGCCACCAACGCTGCCAAGCCAAGCTGAAGTCATATCTGTGTGGATTGAGGCGTTTGCGTTGTTGCTGTGGCGCGTTCTTTACTCTTTTCAATATCCTTCAGTAGACATGCGACCTATTCCTAAACCGAGTACTGACTTTGCATCACACCTTCGAGGTCGCTGGTACGAAAATCCTCTGTTCAAGCGTTACTGGCGCCACTATAACAGCACGTTGCAATGGTTTCAGCAGCATCAACAGCTTATGCGCGACGTCACTGGGCGAAGCGTTGTGGCGTCAAGTGAAGGTGAGCTCCAGTCAGCTGAATAGTGGAAACTGTAGTATCACTGTGCGCCTTAGTGAAACCCGGCACAAGCTTTATGCATCGATAGGGCGCGAATCGGTCATGTCCTGTGTAGACTTTTTCTGCCATTCGTTCGCGCAATGTATTGTACACATAACTTGCATACCTCTGTCGCGTGCTTCAGCTGTAGAGAGCAGATACTTGGCGCGTTTCATGGCGAAGCACAATGGACGGTACTTGAAGCAAATGTCGAAAATAAAGACGCATGGCTGGTTTCAATTGATTGTCAATACATGTAACTGGATTGCGCGCTCACTTTGTTTTCACCATTCTTGAGAAACCTTTCTTCAGCTTTAATGACGTTTTAAACCTTATTTCGGCATTATTAAACTTTTGTGTTTTCACTGATAAAATTTTCCTTTGCTTCAACTGCAGTTACATTTCATTCAAGAATGCGGTGAGTAAACTGCGCACACGGACGGCGCCAGGATCTTCACAGCGGCATACCTAGTTAAATTTAGGGCAGGGATGATGACTCTGTCACACTGCTGCTCATGAAGACAGTATAAATAAAATGAACAAAATGTAGTGGCAACAGTTCAAATATTGAGTTTCGAAGTGGCACAATAAATGTTGCATTATCAATTTCCGTTCCCCTCATCAGGATTGAAAGAAGTGCTCAGCCAATTTTTCATGTGGGCCAACAATTTTTAAAGTTGGAGCTGCCGCCTCTCGCCTTCTCTTGGCGCCGTCAGTGATGGTGCATTCGGTCATCTGCCCAGAAGAGGTTGTGTATTCTCTTTCGCCAGAGTGTATTGAATTAGTACCGTGATTTAACCAAGATTGACCGTATTTGTTACTTCTGCTGAAACATGTACACCTTGTGAGTTGTAAATTTTCGATGTGGCCTAGAGTGGCAAAAATTGCCTTCCCTGTATTGGAGTGCTGGTCCTAGGCTGGAATACACTAAACAGAAAGGAGTAAATAAGGGAATAAGCTGTTCTCTAGCGGAGTGCTCTAGAATACAGCTTACTTCGTTTTTACTCTCATATACGTGTATTTGTGTTTGGAGGGTGCAGACAGGACCAGACCTCGGCAGTGCTGAGGCTGAGAGGGTTTTGTTGTCCTTTATACATAACTATTAATGGAGTAATAATTGCTGGTAATTACAGCCAGTCACGAAAATCTTCGCTGACTGTACTCATTTTAAACTGTTAGCAATATATTCTTGATTAATGGAGTATAATTGTTGCCCACCATCATGGAGTGGAAGGTGTGTGTAATATGCTGAATAATCTTAGCTGTTCTCGTATGGCCTTTTGTGCAATCTTTTTCGCCTTGGCTTGCAGTACCAGTCACACATACAGAGCAGGGTGATAGCAGTTTTGAGATGCCAGTGACCGAGGACCTGATTGCCTTCTTTGAGCAAAGTGCACGACACCGCAAAAGCCTCTGTAAGTATTGCATGCAGTTAAACCTGTGTGGAAAATTTTTTTGTTCCTCAACTTTATGTAGGACTTAGGGTGGCTCCAGTCTCAGGCATTTTCAATAGAGCGATGCTTCACATCATCAGATCTTTGGTGATGCTTTGGATGCTGATGACGAAAGCGTTTAGCTTGGGTTATGGGAAGACTGATCAGGGTACTAGTCCGGGACGCTGCTGGTAAAAGTCGCTGCCCGCGCTCTTTCGACGAGGGCTTGTTGTTCATCAAGGTGCGAGCCAGACAAGGTCGCCTGACAGCCCTCTCACGTCTGATTTATTATGTCACTTCTGCTATTTTTCTAACAAACCCATACCATATGGTGTAGGTTTGCCTTCTGGCCACAAAATTTCCACTGCGCCGAAAAGGACTCAGGCTCAGTGGTGTGAAGTGTAGTTCGATTATTAAAGAACATAGTTTGTAGCCGTCGCAGGTGACACTCTTCTGATTTATTTAGACTCTTAGCGGGCCTCGGGGTTTTGTGCCTCCCAAGGCGCAGATGCTGTAATATATCTGAGTGTGTTGTTAACGGAGAGGAGGAGCCCAACTCAATAACGGAGGACTGTCTGCCTCCCAAGGTACAAATGCTGTGGTATATCTGAGTATGTTCTTAATGAAGAGGAGGAGCCCAAATCAGTAAGGGAGGGCGTAGAAAGATTCCGCGGAAGAAAATCTCGGGCTGAAGAAGCGTGTGCACACTGATTTCCTTCAACTCCCTTGTGAGCTGGTACCCATATCAGCTCCTTCCGTGCAGGTGGAGTACTAGATTGACTCAGAATTTTTCAGGCCAGCGGCATGATTTCTGCCGCGCATATAATTTTTATAAGCTTCCTGGGAATCTGTAATAATGTATGTTGTAGCATTTTTTGGAGTTGTGCTTATGGCATCTAAATACGTTCTTTATCTTGTCTGTTCAGTACTTCCAGTACTGTTCAGTGCTTACAGTACTGTCTTCTTGTGTATATAGCTGGACCTGGCTTTGTACTTTTTTTCATTGTAGCAGTAATTTCTAGTCATCCATTGTGATACTTAGTCTAAAAGAAAGTTTTCTAATCTAATTGGCTTTCTTTGACATGTAGAAATGATTGTGTCTCCCATCACCCTTCTTTTTAAAAATTAAAATTCATTAAGTTTTGCCATTCTTCGCGTGCTCATTGCATTTATTCGATAGCTTTCAGTACGCCAAGCTTGTTACTACTCAGACCCTGATTCTGTTGGCATCCCCTGGTGACAGTGTCACTGCAGAGTGCAAAACGGATAGAGTTGTTGGAATGTGCATATGAACCTCAGTGCAATAAATGACATTTCACTGAAGTTCCCACCCTTTGAAGGGATTTGTTTTCTTTCAGTTGCTTTTAAAATGAGAGCACCAAAATTATTTTCATGTTGAACAACATCACAAATGCTTTTTTGTTCCTACTGAGCTCTAATCGACGAAGTCTCAGCCCCAACTTAACAAGTAACAAAAACACTTGAAAGAAAGTGTAAACGGTAGTGTGACAGGCTTGTACAGGAATCACATTTCATTCTTTTATCATCAGCATTTGTGAGCGTGTAGATTTCTGAGAGTAGTGTAACACGTATTTAGTGGGTCCTCTACAGCAGGTCCATCAGAAAGGGAAGATGGGAGCAAAATCAGATTACATGCATTGTGACCTACATCTCTGCATCAGGCAGCACTTGTGCATGCTACATGGTGTATGCTCATGCTTTCCATGATGGTCTCTATTAATATATTCATGTTATAGTCAGATACAACTTAAGAACAGAGTTGCAGATACCTTTCAGACGAAGTTGTCCAATCATTGGCATTGCTAGGTTGCTAGGAAGTAAAGGCAAATGAGTGTGACGCCATGACGAAAGGTTAGTGCCGTTGGCTGGAGGGCCTCCTTTGAGGAGCACTTGCCGCTTTTGTCTTGAGTCATGTCTGCCTGTAGTTTAATTTGTGCATGGGCTCATCCATGCATTGATTTCCTTATCCTCCATTGTGCGTGCTTACAGTAGGTATGGCTGAAGGCGCTAATTTTCTGCGGTGCAGATTTTGAATTTCGCGATTTGAGGACAAAGTATTCACGAAATTCCGCGGGTGATTTCAAATAATGCTTCAGTACGAACTTCGCGTTATATTCAGAACCAAGGTAATAGTATGGCGCGATTTTTTTCCCCCCCAAAGCTTGTCAAGGCAGCTAAAGTGACGTTTGCCACTATGCTCCAGAGTTAGTAGGCGAAGCCAGCTTTTTAATCACCTTGGGACAAAGTGCGTGGTGTACAAGTGCAATGGAGAAAGTGGCTGTGGATATGGAAAAGAAAAAAGAGGTGCGGGTCGTTGAGAAAGAGGAGGCGCTGAAATAGTTGAATAAAGAAGGAAAAGCAAAGAAGGACAAACGGGCGCCGGACTGGGTAGCCCGATGCACCGAGTAGCGGTGGTGATGGCGGCTCCTGCTGCGTGGGAGTCTACGTATCGTTTAAAATATCGGACGATTGGATTCGCTCCATCGTAGCACACATTTCAAGCGTTGCCTCTTTAGTAGCATTGACGTATCCACTTCGTGCGTATATTAGCATGGCGTCTGCGTTTCATTTAGGGATGTGTCAGCTATGATTAGCCTTAACACTTTAAAATTGTGTTATAATCGCGAGAGTACTTCTTCGAAAATTCGCCTGAGTTCTCAAGACTCCCCTCTGGCGTTATATTCATGCAAATGAAGTAAAATAGTAATTTTTCCTTCATACTGTTCCTACTGATGCCCGTAACAAATAGCACCAGAAAGGAGCGTGTGGCTGCTAACACACAGTTCCGAGAAAAATGCTTAAATAGGCGATTTTTCGCGAAATTGCAGGATCGCGGTAAACTGTAGGGGCCTTAGGAATGGCTGGCTCCCAGTCCAGTATGCAGAGAACCTGACAAACTCCTCTCGTGCCCTATCCCTGTGTGCTGGAGCTGCGTTCCATATCCGATGCGCGCGCAGGCAGTTCCGGGGCAGAGCAGGAGGAACAGCAGCACGAGCCGCGGCGGCACCAGGCAGCGTCCTCGGCTGAAGCGCTGGATCACCAGCAGTTGTACGGTGCGGCCGCCGGAGCTACTGTGAGCGGCATGGAGGTCGCCATGCAGCTCGCCTTCGAGCACTTCGTCGACACACATCAGGCCAAGCCCTGGCCCAACATCCCGTTAAGGCTGTGACGACGGCGGCATTAAGTGTGTCCGCTGAGCCACCGATGTTTCGCAGATGATTACTCCCCACGAAGGAAGCAGTGACTGAGATCAAACTTTTTTTTTTGTAGTACAACTTTTTATTTATTAACTGATGTTCGGGCGAAAACTGCTGTGACATTACGAGTACAGTTTCGTCCCGTTCTTGTTGCGTCCAGGGTTTGAAACGGTGACGTGAATAAAAGAATTTTGTTATTATGAGAGCATTTTGAGAAACGGAAGGTTACTGCATGCCGTGTCGCACATGCGTGCGTTACACTCGTTACATTAGAGACATTTATAATAGGGTGACCTTATTGGTTAGGGGCGCAGGGGAATAGCGGGACAATAACGCTTCTCCAGTTATTTTCCGGCGCATGCGCATTGGCGGCCCGCTATTCCCCTATGCCCCTAACCAACAGGGTCCCCCTATTCTGAAAGTCCCTATTGTTGACATCATTTATGTCCGCTACAGCACCCACCTTCACGCTTTTAGCAAATGCGTGTAATTACAAGAAGTGCAGAAGCTTCCGCTGGGATATCTTTGCTCACTGTACCAGACCAGGCACGTTACGCCTTCCGATGCAGTTACCCTGCAGTAGCTCCTGGGAATGGACAAGTTTTGTTGCTTCTGCCGTCGCTTCTTGTCAATGTTCTCATGCGCTGATAGTTGCCACCATCCTAATCCATTGCCTATTCGCGCTTCTCCAACAGGAAACGGGGCCCTTAAACAGCGAAAACTCGGAAGAGGGTGCAGAAAGAGAGTTTAGTGGGATTTCATAGGCATTTCAGCAGTTTGGTCGAAACTCGAAACAAACTGAAAGTTTGGTCTGGGTGTCCGCCAAGATGCGAGACAATTACTCCACCATTTCCTTTACTCAAAAGCCACTTTTCAACTGAAAATTTGTTCAGATTAATGGTACTTTGAAATAACGGCAGGAGGCCGATCGGGCTGATCATGCACTGCGTTGCGCAGGTAACCAGGCTGCAGCCTGGGGAAGACTCTTCGTGCGTTTGTGGCCATGCAGCGCTGTGGACAAGTGATGGATCTATATAGTGGTCTTCGATGCATGCTGGCATCACATAGGTGCCGGCTGCCAAAATTTACTGGTGTGTGGCCATGACAGGTGAGGAGGAAATAAAATTACAGGGTTGCACTTAAGTCTGCTTAAGAGCGTGAATTCGAAAGCCCTTCCCTTTCCTCTTTTTCGCCCTCCATTTTTCATTTCCCACGAACTTCACAGGACTCGAACCCACGACCTTTTTGCTGTCGATATCATTACTATCGTCACCACTATCATTATTATCGCTATCGCTATCAGAACTGGCGAACGAGAACCCCATTGACGTGACAGGGGACCAACTTCCGGCGACACATTTTACGGACACTTCGGGCGTCAACGTAACCGTATAATGCTTTCGCATTAATAAAAAAAAAAATGCCGGGGACAAGGAAGCAAAACGACGAACGTGCTGACGCAACACCCCGACTTGCCATAAAGTTTACACAGCGACGTACGTTGCGCATGCTTGGCTGCAAGAGAAAAGCTTACACGCGGCCAGCTATGCACTAGTAATCCGCGCGTGCACATACAGCTGCGCTATAACAGTGCAGAGTGAAGCAATCAGTGCAGTCATGTGATCGGCTTTCCTGGTATACGGCGCGCGGCCACTCGCTGCTGGTCGAAATGGAAGCCGGTACGCTCTCGTAGTTCGCCGCATCGGGAAGTTATTCGCTTTGGTCAGTTTGGGCAGCACTCAGCTGGCTACAATTTTATGGCAACGCCAAGGCTAGCAGACGATCAGGCCGGCTTCCTCTCGACCATTCGTTTTGGAAGCAGCCAATACCAGACTGCATTTCAGCTGCCTCAACAGGAACTTGAGCTGCACGCTCGCGGCACCGCCGCGAACTTTGCGGAAATGACGCAGGGAGTGCAGTTGAATTGAACAGACCTTTAGATTCCGCTGTCCATAGTCTCCCAGGCGTAAAGTGACAACGGATATCGAGGGAAGGGAGTTTAACCTGTATGGGCACATGAGAAAGGCTTACCACTAAGAGCAACCGTCATGGAGTTTCTCTGACGCGCAGCTGCATCAGGTTTCTCGGGAAGCAAACCTATATACTCGGGAAAATAGACTTTGCCAAGGATGAGCTCTAAGAAGTGCTGCGTTACAGATGGTCCGCGCTGTTATTTAGAATCGGAAGAAACAGTTTTGTGACGGCAGCTTGATAATGCAATTCAAAGAAATTCGCTGAGGGGCTCGGCATACACAGTTCAATTTGAACGTGGAAGATGGGTTTGCGCCGCTGCTCGCCTCTTCACGAATGCGTACCTTCAAGTAAACATTTTATTTCCTTGTTTTTATGAAATAAAACATCTTAGCAAGTTTTGTATATCGCGCCGCCCGACTTTATGCTAGCAGCATCGCTATCGTTGGCCGCTGGTATACGTCGATCCTTAGGACAAATTATTCAATCTCCGTAAACGCATAATTCTTCAGAAATCAAATCCCCGAGTGTTGTAGATGTCTTCCCTTAATCCTTCCAGCAGCCACCCTTATTCAGTTTTTTTAAATGCAAAAATGGCACACAAGACTACCGATGCGACGTCTTTTCGTTCACACTAGAGCACGTGGACAACACTACAGGGTACACTGTCTTTTTTTAACGTGAACTGTGTAAGTGTATGTTATTCAGGTGAGCTTGGAAGAAGAGGAACAAGCAGCAACACGAAGAATTAACCTCGACAGAATGTATGGGCTTTTATGGAAGCTCCCGCAAAATAAGGAGCAGACGATATGCGGGGTCATTAACCGCTTGTGCAATCAGTGGGAATGTGTTTCTACAGGAGTTGCACCCATCGCTGCAACGAGCCATTTTATTCCAGACCGATTCGCTGCGCACGTGCGCGGGCTTCACTTGGCGGACGCGGGAATTTTGAATTGCCGCGACGAATGACGTTAGGAAGAAGCTGGCAAAGCAAATCGCCGACCCGCCGCGGTGGCTCAATGGTTAGAGCGCTCGGCTACTGATCCAGAGTACCCGGATTCTAACCTGACCGCGGCGGCCGCGTTTCGATGGAGGCGAAACTCAAAGGCGCCCGTGTGCTGTGCGATGTGAGTGCACGTTAAAGATCCCCAGGCGGTGGTGATGGTAAAACTCTATTGGATGCACTGGGGCGGGTTTTAGGGGAGAGTGGAGGGTTTCACCGCTCCCCTGACTGGGTGGTAGTCCTCATTCTGGGATAGCATTGGCGGTAGCCGCTGCCCACGCTCTTTGAACTAGAGCCCTCTGGGACTCCAGGTCCAAGCAGCTGGACAAGGCCGCCTCCCAGCCCTCTTTCGTTGGCTGATTTACTCTCTTTATTTGCGGATTTTTCTGGCAGGCCCATACCATATGATATCTGTCTGCCCACATCTCACAAAATTTACAGTACCCTGAAAAAGTTGCGTCTATGTGTTTTGGAATCGCAGGGCTTAGAAACGACCCCGTTTGCAGCCTTCTGAGGCGTCGTTCCTCAGTTCTATCCAGGCCCTTGGCGGGCTCTGGGAACGCCTGCCTACTGAGGCTCGGATATGCTGTAATGTCCGCATATGTGGTAAGCGGATTCGGTACAGGAGTCCCGACAGAGTCTGGGAATTCAGTGGAACTCCGGGGGAGAGACGCTCGGTCGGCTGTGTGAGGCAGCCTCGTTCCCTTCTATTCACTGGTGTCCGGGCGCCCATACCAATCGTTTTGTTCTCTTCATTGAGCTATGTTGCGCGTATGCTAAAATTTTGCTGGCAAGGGGCGCTATTCTTCTCCTTATATAATTTCGACAGCTTGTTGAGAATCAGAAATTATGTGCGTGGCGTCGGAGGGAGTGGCTGCCAGCGCTATCGCCACTTCCTCGGCTAGCGCAACTTTACTAGTTTTCACCGAGAGTCCATCCACCTGCTTTCCATCATGTATGACCACGACGGTGCAGATGCCCTCTTGCGTAGGGCCCGCTACGTCTTCATAATATACGTGCCATTTTTGCTGCCGTAATACTTCTCTATGGCTCTAGCTCTGGCTTCTCTCCTACCTTGATTGTGCTAGGGATGCATGTTTTTGCTATTGATCTAACTAGTAGTTTATCTCTCCAGTCCTTGGGAATGTCCCCTCTGTCCTCTGTTGTGGGTGGCAGCGCTATGTGGAGATCCTCGAGGACTCGTCTACCGACTTTGGTCGCTGATAACCGCATTAGTTGGCTTGTTTGGCGAGCTTCGAGTAGTTCTTCCAGCGTGTTATGCATTCCTAGGTGGAGAAGGCGATCAGTGGACGTCTTGGAGGTGAGTCCAAGCGCCTTCTTGATGGCCGCTCTGACTATTACGTCTAATTTCTTCGTGTCGCTCTGCCGCAGTTTGAGGTAGGGCACTGCATATGTTAATCGGCTAATGACGAAAGCTGCACCAGGCGTAAAGTCTCCTTTTCCATGAGTCCACCGTGCTTGCCAGATACTCTGCCAATCATCCTACTGATTTGCTCGCACGTGGACTTCAGTTTGTTGATCGCTATGGCATTATTACCTTTGTTTTTTATTTGTAGCCCTAACACGCGGATGTCTTCTACCTCCGAGACCTGAGTTCCATCTACGTATATTTGAATTTTACTGGCCGATTTTTTATCCCCCGTGATATGCAGGAGCTCTGATTTCGTGGGTGCGCACCTAAGGTCACACTCTTCGGCATACGTATGTACCGCTGACGCTGCCTCCTGCAAGCCGTCCTCTATCTGTCCAACACTGCCACCCGACCACCACAGAGTGATGTCGTCCGCGTAGATGTAGTGTTCCTGTATATGCTCCCGCAGGGAACAGAGTTGCGCGAAGGTCCGCCATTTTGTTCCAAGCTGTGCGGGAAAGCAGCTCCTCGAGCGCACAGGCGCTGGGATCATGACGGGGTTGGCGTTGTAGAGCAGTTCGCTTTTTTTTAAAGCTTACAAACGGCGCTCGATTGCGGGCATCCTTTATTCCTTTTACTGTCTCAGTGCTCAGGGATCGATGCTAAGCCCATCATACTTCGTTGAAAAAGAACGTCGAAAAATAATCTGACTTCCCGAAAATATCATACAGCATGACAGAAAGATCGGGGAATGACAGCGATAGCTCCCAGTACGGACATTAATGGCGCAGAAATGCTTGGAAATGAAAAACATGCGTGAGTTGTGCGATGAAGAGAAGTGCGGTAATGCATCTCCCTGCAGAACCACATTGAAATAAATTATTCTATAGGGTTGCGACCGCCGATGTTGCACGAAGCTTGTGAAACCACGCTGCATACGATGTGAATGCGGGCAGTCTAAAGCGATGCATTTTGCACGCAAGTAAATCTATCCAACCAAAGGCACATATATCGCAAACTCGCGCGCTTATCTTTCACAAAATATACGTATCATTTGTTGCTCTGACTTCTAGCCCTCCATTGCATTTTTCCTATGCCATGGTCATCTTTTCAAGCCAAACACATCACGTGCCGTACTTCTCTAATATCCAAAAGTTAGAGCAGCCTGCCTTAAGTCACTGCAGCTGAATTGTAGTATACGTGTTTCCAAGGATCTCGAAAAGGGATGTGTATATATCTCTTTCTGGTGCTTTTATTTGCTCGTTTTTCCCTAAGCACTATTGCATTTTCTCTTGACCTACTTGAATTTTATGTACCTTCACTGCATTCTGAAATATCTTTGTTTTGGACTGCTGCATGCTTTTACTCAAGGAAATATAATTATCTGGATACCCAATTTTGCTTTCAAGTATTTCATGCTATTTTTGTTCCCCTCTCCTCCAGTGTTAACATCCTTGTCAGTGGAACCTTAAGGGTATTCTTAACAAATAAAATAGTTAAATAGCCTAGGCAAAGCTTGTTCTCATGCAGAGAGACTGGCTTCCCACTTTTGTGTAGTATACTGGGACTAGAACACAATTTCACATACAGTTTGCATGTCAAACATTGTTTATTTCAAAAACAAATCATTTCTGCAAAATGCTGGACGTAGCAGCAGAATAAGCAGACAGGCTGGCAGTGGCTGCACATGAGAAATGTTCTGTCACGTACAGCCAGGTTAGGGACAAAACCTTTGTTCACATTTTCATTTGGAACTTGTAGCGTTGCAGGAAAAATGAAGATACCTCGCATATTCGAACTTACCTCGCATATTCGAGTTCCTTTCGGGATGCTTTCACGCGTCCCATACGCAAAAGCCAGCGCAGTCGCTGACGTACGACTGACCGTCCGGACGGCACTGCGTAAAAAGCTTTGTCGCTTTCGGTACGGTTCTTGCAGTTTGGCGCACTGCGCGCCGTCATAGTTGGAGGCTGCCGTCACTGCACACTATCAAAATATATACAACTGGAGCGCACGGAAAAGGAGGGAACATACCGCAGCCGACTGCACCGGACGCGTCCGATCACGATGGCAGCCGAGAGGGTACTGGGGCTGGCGAGGAACCGGCGTTGCGCCTGGAAAGTCGGCTCATCCACTTGAAAATGGAACAAACGTCGTCAGCGGAATCACGTGACGGCCACTCGGCGAATAACGTCAAGAGCGGCGCGAGGAAAACAGTCGCGCAAGTCTGCTCCCTGCGGGAGCATATACAGGAACACTACGTAACGCCATCTATCGCATAGAGTCTCCCGGGGAGGCCCATCATGGCCATGTTGGAGAGCAGAGGCGACATTATTCCGGAGCCCTCCACTACGGCACCTCTTTCTTCCTTTCTTAGTCCCATCTTTATTCCTTCCCATACGGCGCGGTTCAGGTGTCCGCCGATATGTGAGACATGCTGCGCCATTTTTTTCCTCCCCCCCCCCCAAAAAAAATCATTTAAATTTAATTTAAATCGCCTGACCTCCTTGGCCTTGACGCTGCTCGCTAAGCCAAAGAGAACTGACAACCCTGATCGCTGTTGTTGCAGCCGCAGTTTTACTTGCGCACTGAGCGTACAGTCGCACTCAGTATGACTTGCAGCGCGCAGGGATATGTATGCGAAGCAGCAGAAGTGCGGTTGTGGTTAAAATTTCTGCTGCCAGCCGAAATGGCATAACCGTCTCCTGCGGTGTTTATCATGCGACACGTGCTATTGCTGTAAATCGCAAACCATGCTCGAGTCGCCGCCGGTGCGTTGCTGCGAGAGATGTAGGCCGCGGGCAAACCGCGGTGTGGCTCCAGTATGCATCAGAATGGCGAATACGGCTTTGTCACACAGGCCTCTGGATTTACAAGGTGTGCACCTTGCAGGCACGCGGTTACAGCGAAGTAATTTCTACAAAGAGGAAATTTCGGCTTCTCTTCAGCTTTGTTAATACCGAGCTATAAATCGCATACTGCATTCAGCCACGATGTATACGTTGGGAAAACGCAACTATAGCTGTAGTACTCGTGCGTGAGCAGCCCTTGCCTTTGGACGGTGGCTTTAAAAACACACTATATATCTAGCGAATATAGCAACTTATTTCGCGCTGAAGTATGTATTTTCCAGTCGTTTAAGTTAGCTTGAGCTGTGCACGTTAGCGAACATGCGTCCGTTGGAATATTTTGTCAGAAGTAAATTCGTATAATACGGTGACTATGAACACGTGGTGTAATATTAAGCTTGAAGCCGTCTGGTGAACACAGCATCAGCAAAGGAATGCAAATAAGTTGTGATTTTCTGCGGCAACATGCAGTTTGGATGCGTCCTGTACTCGCAACAATCTCGGTCACTTGCGCTCTGGAGTCTCCGATTAAGCGGCCATAGAAATCAATCGTGCCGGAGGCGGATGGCGCGCGCGCGGTAGCCGAGTAGCGGTGGCGCATCTGGTTCCGCGGTAGCGGCGGCAGGCACGCGCATGCCAGGTAGCCGCGAGCCTTGAATGCGAGAAAGCGGAGGAGGCGGTTTCGGGGAGTGAGCGCGGCTGCAATGATTACGCGGCTGCACGAAAAACACCTGAACTTCAAGGCTGGCTGCTCGTGTCTCTTATGCATAACGACAATAAACAACAGCAGACAGTGTTCGAGCTGATAGCATTGTGAATTGGAGACGTGGCTCGCGAAGTTTGGTAGTGTGTTGGAACGATCGAGACGTCCCAGATACTAGTCTGAAGCTGGCATTCCTCATTACTTTCGTTAGACCTCATTAGTTGTTATCCATATTAGTTAATGAAATATTACAGTTAAACGGTACACAGCGGCCGATCATGCTACTTTGAAGCGAAAAGGGGGAGTGACTGCACGCAGTAGCATGGGGAAGGCACGCGCAGTACTTCCGCCGCCGTGGTGGTGCGGCGCGGCTTACGAAACGAGTAGGTAGCCGGCCCCCTGTGTTCCATAAATGTTGTAGGCTGCCGCAGCCAGCGCGGAGGGCACTGTTCGCCAGTGGGATCGAGTGTGTTTCGGCAAGTGGACTGATGAAGAGCACGCCGGATTTTCCTGCGGCCAGGATCATCGAGCAACGGCGGCGGCACGTCACGTTCTCGGAAGGGAGAGGGGGTACGCGGCGAGGTCAGCGGCTCGGCCAGCCTCCTCCTCTCCTCTCCTGCCCGGCCCGCCGGGCTGACTGCTGCAGCGAACAATCTGGGACCCTCTTTGTTCGACCTGTTGAGCGAGTCCGCCGGGACCTCGCCGCAGCAGAAGCAGCAGCAGAGCTCCGCGCTCGAGCCATGGCTGGTCGGATTCCTTTGGCCCCAAGAGGTGCACCGCCGCACCGGAGGTGAGGTTGAACCCACTTCGAGCCGGTGTTACTGCCGGGCCTGCACCTGGGAACCTTGGCAAGGCCGGCGTGGGCCGCGGAATGCGGGCGGTCGGTTCGAACGCGCACTTGACGTGCCGACCTGCGTTCGAAGGCATGGCCGCGGAGTTGTCGAGTTGCGGTCCCGTACTGGACGTGGTGTCAACACAGTCAAACGGCGTTCTTATTGCCGTAGCTTTTTTTTTTTTGTACGTCCCAAAGTTCGTCCTTACCATTTGCTAGGTGTATGGAAAGGCCGTCTTGTAGAAGCGATCGTTTTCGTCCGGCATTCTTTTTACCTGTTTTTATATTTTGTGTACCTGTCAGGAACCGTGCGAAAATCGCGAACCATGTTAATGTCCATGTCGCGATGTGCTCGTAAGTTGCGCCTAATCTTATGGTGAGGGTCAAGCTGATAGTTTGCGTAAACGTTTGAAAGTGAGAGTCTGAGGATTGCAGACGCGATGGTCGGAATGCAGTGCAGCGCTAATTTACGGCGCAGTGGCCTGCGTGCAGCGGCAGCGCGCTCACTGCTGTCAAACTCACGCCCTTGCGTGCACTGCACCGCTTTAAACGTCACAGCTCCGGTGTATGACCTCGCGTGTGTTAGGCGCGGAGGTTTCGAAGAGCAGTGCTTCGAGAAATGTTTGAGGATGCAGTGGTCCGGTTAACGTTTCGTTTTAGGCATCTTTCACCCCATATAATTGCCCATTCCTGGCGCAGCTAAAGTATCGCAGCAAAGGTGCTCCTCGTGTTGGCGGTCTCCTAGTTGATTAGCCCGGGAAGCTTAAGAACATCGTACTTTCACCCCCGGTTTGGTTATCCGGATTATCTGCATTTACGGCGCTTTTGTGTGCGCGCTTAATAACGGCGTTTGCCCCGTCGCCCTGCGCGTTTTCAGCACGTGAGGGCGCGCTGTTTTGTTGGGTGGGCGTAGTCGCCCGCTTCGTTTTAGCCCACACGCATATAACTAGCTGGTATGTTAACTTATCCGCAACATCAGGGCGCGCCATTTGAGCTTTCATCTTTCAAATTAACGGGAAGGTATTGTGAGTGTGACGCAGTGCTGCTACACAAATTTGTGCGCATGTAGTATGCCAGAGTTCTGACTTCTCATGAAGAGAACTACTTTCCTGTTCTCTGACATGACTTTCTCATTTAGTCAAGCAGCAGATTCAGGCATGTACCTCTATATTTGTGTTTTAATGAAATAAAGGAGAGGGTCACTAGCTGAGCATTATGGTGTCAAGTTGTTTATGTTTACACTGGAACTGTTTTGGCCATTTTATTTATATGCCATAGATAATAAACCACTGACACAAAACCATGCCACAAAAAATTGGAAGCTTTTAGCTGCTTTGAAGATAGCTTTTGAATACATTGCCAGTGATGCACTCTAACGAATTTATTTTATTGAAAGCAAAATAAAAAAATTGCATATTTGAATGCTACAGTGCACCAGCCTGAGAAAAAAATTTCAGCATATATTAAGCTCAAAGATCACTGCACTAGCTGCTTTTTGTAACATTTTGCTGGGAAAATTGGAATGTTTGGACACGGGAATTTCGCATCAGATGATCTGCTGCTATAAAATTCTGTAGGCATACAACTAAACAGAATTAGTGCCTGTTAAATGGAACCTGATACACTGCCAATGTAAGCATAATTAATATTATTGAAAAGGTTATCGATTATTGTAAAGGTTTGTTTTCATCAAGCTTAACTCCGCTCTAAACTGATTATTTCTGAAGAACTGGTTTATATAATGAATTGCAGTATTCTTGTTACTATGGCACGCAAGTTTCTGCAGCACTACTCTCCTTTAATATGGCTGTTAATGCAGAATAGTGAATGTAATCAAGCTCTTTAATTGTGTGAATATGCTGTTTGAAAAAAATCATTAAGTTGTTGAGAATTCATGTTTTCTGTTTGAATGAACTTCCATCTTCTCTTCATTCTATCCTGTTTTCTGCCACAGCAGTGTGTTCTTCTCTACCCCTGTCTGGTAATTGTAGCTTTCAACCTCTGGTTGTACAGTGTGACATTATGCTTTCTTTTTAATTTCCTGTCTTTTCATTTAACATCATTGATTAACCATGGCCCTATTTTGCTGCCCTCCTACCACAAAAGGTGCTGTAGAGGTCCCAAGAAACTGAGTCACACAGACACATTGTAGGGGCCTTGTGGCCCCTGTGCACGTGAGAAGGGTCCTTGCAGAGCTTTTTGTTCAGCTTGTCTCTAGTACAGTGCAGGATCAGAGCACTAAAGTCATATAATAGTTGCTGCCGAACTTTTGTTTCACTTCTTGCGTTTTAGTGCTATAATGAACTTAAGTTAACGTAGCTGCTCTAGAAAACTTTTTTTTTTTTTGCTAAGTAATAGTTCCTTCCAACTAACACTGATGATTAACAGGCCATATATGTGGCATGGTTATTATGGGAGTCAAGTTTTAATTCTTGCAGGCAAACAGTGCGTTGCAAATACTGTTGTTTCTTGCAGGGACCATTCATGACCCGTAGCCACCATGTGGCAGTGGCTCCTCTGGGCGGCCTGCTGCCTGGCGGTGTCTGCAGAGCTTGTTCAGGAGTTTGAGGTGGCAGAAGGCGTGCCCGCTGGCAGCCTGGTGGGTGTCATCGGGCGTGACACGGGCACGCAGCCGCCGTACCTGATAGTTCCTGCACCTGGCTCTGCTGTGGATTCGGATCTGAGCATTGACCAGGCCTCCGGGCAGGTGCGCACCAGTGTGGTGTTAGACAGGGAGCTACGCAGCGAGTATTCCTTTGTGGCTATACCACCTAGCGGTGACAATGTGCGGGTCACCATCCGTGTGCTCGACGTCAACGACAATGCGCCCATGTTTCCTGTGGACAGCATGTCCCTCGAGTTTCCGGAAAACACACCGCGGGATGTGAAGCGTACCCTAAGCCCTGCGAGAGATCGGGACTTGGGCGAGTTCAGTACGCAGCACTACCGAATAGCCTCCGGCAATGTGGATGGGGCATTTCGCTTGGCTTCGCATCGCGAGCGGGACGATGTGCTGTACCTGGACTTGCAAATTAGCGGTGCCCTGGACCGGGAGGTGACGCCCTCTTATAGCCTCCAGGTGGAGGCTTACGATGGCGGCCGCCCACCCTTGCGTGGCACCATGACAGTCAACATCACTATCCTGGATGTCAACGACAACCCGCCTGCCTTCAACCAGAGCCGTTATGTTGGGCGAGTGCCAGAGAATGCCAGCGTCGGCACTGCTGTCCTGCGTGTGTTGGCGACTGATGCTGATGCAGGTGACAACGGCCGTGTGCGTTATTCCATCAACCGGCGCCAGAGTGACCGTGATGGTCTCTTCACCATCGATGCTGAATCAGGCTTAGTGTCTGTCAGCAAGCCTTTGGATTTTGAGGCCAAGGACACTCATGAGCTGGTGGTAGTGGCACGTGACTGTGGAGACCAGCCTTTAGAGGCAACTGCCTTTGTGTCAGTGCTGCTGACCGATGTGAACGACAACCAACCCAGCATCAACCTCATCTTTCTGAGTGATGACGCGTCACCGAAGGTGTCTGAGGATGCACGTCCTGGAGAGCTGGTAGCTCGTGTCAGTGTTAATGACCCGGATTCGAAAGCAGAGTATGCCAATGTCAATGTGAGCCTCAGTGGAGGAGATGGCCACTTCGGTTTAGCCACGCAGGATAACATCATCTACCTGGTAATGGTGGCACAGCCGCTGGACCGGGAGACGCGCGCTCGTTATGGGATGCTGCTCACAGCTACCGACCAGGGCAGCCCACCGCTGAATGCCTCTCGGGCTTTTGAGCTGGCTGTCACAGACACAAATGACAACGCACCCGAGTTTGACCAGGATACATACCATGCCAGTGTACTGGAAGTGGCTGATCCGGGAACATCAGTGCTGCAGCTAACTGCTTCTGATCGTGATGAAGGGCGCAACTCAATGCTGCGCTACTCGATACAGCACACCCCGGACACATACTCGCAGTGGTTCCATGTGGATCCACGCACAGGCCTGGTTACTACACGCACTCCCATTGACTGCGAGACAAGCCCTGTGCCACGTGTCACTGTGCTCGCCACAGATAGTGGAGAACCGCCACTCTCAGCCAGTGCTACGCTCCTTGTCACCATTAGTGATGTCAATGATAATGAGCCCATATTTGACCAGAGCTTCTACAACATCACCGTGGCAGAGGATGAGCCCGTTGGCAAGTGTGTCCTCAGGGTGAGTGTTTTGTCATGAACATGTAATAACCATAATTTGCTGACTGTAGTACGTACCTGGCATATAATGCACAGGACTGAATTCTGGCTGAACATTCTATCCCTGTTGACTGCTGGTGAATAGTAACAGGTGGTTGTGTAATTCCTGTAGTACCATAGCATACTTTTATTTTACATGTTATGGTGTTTAATACATGCTAATAAGTGCTTTGGCTAAGGACTGCAGTGTTGACATAGGCTCTCTTTTTATTTTCTCATGAGTCATTATTTAACTGTTGAACTAACCACAAACCCCAATGTGAAGACAGTCTAGATGGATAGTTTTTGATGCTAAACCATTAATGGCTCATCAGCAACGAAACCCGGCGGCATTGACCAAGGAAAGCGGTACCAAAACATGACATCACCATGGTTTTGCATGCTGTCAGCAGCAGACCATAGGATAGTAATGGGTGATCGTAGGCAGCGAAACGTTGACATGAGACGAGACAGTAGTAGTTTAGTGTTACATATAGTTATAGTGATGCAGCAGGGTACAACTTAAAAAAACAGCAGCTTTTAACACTGGGCCACAGTCCACAACAACCTGTATTACTCCACTAACCAGTCACAACAGTAAACGAAATCAGCTTTTTTAATGTTTGACAGTAGTTATTAAACAAGCCAGGTATCAAAATTCTAGAGTTTATTATAAATTTTTTCTTGTCATTAGTTTCTTGTTTTGGTAACAAGATAAGTTTTTGAAGTTTATTATAAATTTTTTCTTGTCATTAGTTTCTTGTTTTGGTAACAAGATAAGTTTTAACAATGGTCTACTTTTTTTGTTGTGGAGGAATTCAGTGCGGCGATACTGAATGCGGGCGGAGTTTCTCTGCTGACTTAAAGTTGTATCCGACTATAGCTATAGCAGTAGTTTTGGAATGATGAAGGTCGTTACTAAATGACGAGGATCATTAATAACAATGGCAATGATAAAAGCCTTTAGGTTGAAGTCCTTTAGGTCAACAGCCTTTAGGGTGAAGGCCTTTATGGTAAATGCCTTTAGAGCAAAGGCGTTTATGGTAAGGGCCTTTAGGGTGAAAGCCTTCAAGACAAATGACTTCCGGGTAAAGGCCTTTGCAGTAAAGGCATTTGGGTCAAAGGATGCTTTCTCATTCACAGCATGTAAAGACCTTAAGTGCCCACCGTAACTTTTTCAAGGATACAAGAGGTGCAGATGTTGCTGTAAAAGAGGTCAGTTGAGAAAGAAAAGAAATAGGATTAAGAGCCTATGGTGAGTACTCACTCTGCAGTTTTCTTCATTACGGGGAATGACAATATCGAGATCGGCAACTTAACCTCTCTTTGCAAATACCAGGACTGAAGACCAAATTAAGACAGGACGTATCGTGTGACTATTGGCAATTTTCATGAAATCGGCGCCACGCTGTGGTGCCATGGAATAGTGTAATACCCGGTCACGTGGGCACCACAAAGCCCTTTGAGAATCGGGGCCTATTTTCAAGTGTAAAGAATGCAGCTACACGGCACAAATGTTGCACCTTTGCTAGGGGCCTTGAAGGAGAAGGCGCCGGCCCTAGACCTTTGGAGCCCAAAGGCGCAAGAACCTGCTATTGCAGTGCTGTCCAATGTCAAAATGCAAAAGCAAAGAAAAAAATATACGCAGCTAACAATGTTTGAAAACATCTTTTAAAAAAATATGAAAGGTTCGTCTGCTCTTGCTTTTTCGATGGGTGTTTATATTTTATGCCCAGATTTCAAGACAGTAAAATTGTTGCAGCAACATCAAGTGTCCCTGTTGGCCAATGCAAAATACAAAACCTGCTGCTGCTGATGAGAGTAGCTGTTGCAGTTCTCGTAAGGAAGAAATAAGAATAAAAAATTGTCGGAGCTCAACGAGTGAATAGAATACCCCACTTTAATTTTGAAACACTCACTTCATCCACCTCATGCACAGCATTGGGTGCTAAGCCTCAATCACTTTCACCTTTGAGCTGCACCGTGTAGCTGCGTTGCTGCTGCTTTGAGCTTTAGTTGCTTTGGTGAAAAGAGACTCCTTTGCCGGAAGGTCCTTCGAGGAATGCCGTGCGACAGGGGTATAAGGATAGGCAGTGTGCGGATTCAATTCTCCTTTGGAAGTGTTGTCGGCATATTCAGACATTGTTTTTACAGTTTTCCTATAAAAATATTGGGAAATTTTCACGAACACAGATGCCACACACCGCAGTTGCGCTCAAAACGCGTTTTTCAGAGAACTCTCCTGGCAGATTCCTGCTGTGTGTTGCTGGTGATGCATCAGCAAGCACTTTCGGATTTTGCTCCGGAACGTCGCAGCAAAAAGAAAGCAAAACAGTGCTGCTATGTGCCTTTTTGCATGCCAATGAGATGAAGAAACAAAAAGGTATCATTTCATTGCTTGACCTCTGCTAGCAGCCCGAAGAGAAGACAGCTTTGGGTGCAGAAACTGCTGACTGCCAAGCCAGTCACAGCATCAGTAGCCATTTGTTCGCAGAATTTCGGGGAGAAGACTTCTTTCTTCCAGACAAGGACTCGGTGCCATTATAGCTTCCTTTGGTTTTAATTGAACATCTGCAGTGACAACCGTGGCTGGCCATTTCAACTGCTGCCTTGATGCATCAATAATGCTCACCGAATTGTATCTCATTGTAATGCAAGCTTCAGTTAAAGCAACGGAATTATATTTTTTGCTCTGTAAGTTTTTCCTGATCCATAGAATAAAATCACTAAGCGAAAAGACCGGAGCGATGAGAGATGATCACATTTGAGAAAGTGCTGGCGGGCAAGAAAAAAAATGCGCGGCGAGACAGGTCCATTGAACTTGCTGCCAAAGGGTAAGTTTACACACTAGACCTGATCAGTAAATTACACTTTATCCATTTCACACCTGGAAACTGGATCACCTGCAAGTGAAAGCAGCAACAGGAGCCTGTGTCTACAACCCACCCCACGGCCCCTCTGAGAGCACACTCTGACTCGATGGCATCGAGTCTATGCCACAGCATACAGACATGTGCAGGCTTGTATTGGAGTGCTTGAGTGGCCCTTTCAGATCAAACTAAGCGAAGTTTTACAGCTGGTACTAGACTTCACTGCAAGTGCATGCACTTAAGCGAAGCTGCATGTAAATAAAAGCAAGGAAAGTGTATATTGCCTTAAAACAGCACTTGCATGCTATGATGTGTTCCACGGCACACCTCTTCAGCACTCTAGACAAGTCTCCTCACAAATGTACAGTATGCAACGACATTGCTTGCACTACTGAAGTGATGGCCACATGTAAATGTTACTGGGGTTCTGCTGGCTGATTTGAAATCGAAGCACATGACGATCGAAAGCGAAATGATCGCAAACCATTCTGGCTTTCAGTGTCGTGCAATGATCTCTCAAAGCCTTGCTTACGTGCAGCAGTGCAGCAGTAAAGATGTGCTTGCATTTTTTCTGACTTTACAACTTTATAGGAACTCAGGGCTGGCGATTTTGACATTGCTAAAAGCGTTCTGGAGGCACGCAGTGGTAGACTAGTACACGCTTCCACTTTCACGGCGGACGATTTCAGGCACAGGCCAATAATTTCCAGTTTTTCATCGCTTCTGTGCTTCGCACTGGCTAATATAAGGGTTTAGCTAAAAGTCGACACTCACCTTCAATGAACAAAAATGGTAGGGTTTTAACATAATTAAACCGAATAGACATGCAAAAGCATGTGTTTAGTCTGATCGGCTCATTGTTTTTGCTTTGCTGGGTTGTTGGCACATATTAGACTTTGGTTAAGCCCTGGTCGAGGTTAAGCTGATCTGATCTGTTCACGCCGCAGATGGAAGTTGATGTGACGACGATGGGCAATGCACAGCGCGAGAGTGTGTTGCAGTTTAACACGAGGTGTGATTGGCTGCGGCAGTAGATAGTGCTCTCAAGCAGTGGCCTGCACGTTGCATGTTGCAAGTTACAGGTTACAAAATACAAAAACACTGGAATACAGAAGGAGGTCCCAAACTCGGCAACTGTGGACGGGACCTCCTGTAAAGACAATTGTAAAAAATAAACAATCAGCAGTTGCAAAAATTATACAGTCATTGGAATCAATAGGTGAGTGAAGCATGAGAAAATATTACTAGCAGTTTTGTTTTTTGTTTGAATGAAAACGATTCCACACCTAATTGCATAATGAACAGCATAAAATGAGCAACATAAATAAGTGATAAAATGATATGTATAATACTGGAACAATTTACCTTGAGAAAGACAATTAGGGTGATTGTAAAAACTGACGAAGAGTGGATTTAAAGGCATAAATATTTAATGATGTTTAAAACTAGTAACTCGTAATGTATTCCAAATTGTGGTAGCAGAGAATTGAACTGTTTGTTTTCTGTAATCAGTGTTTGGTTTAGGCGGTAACAATTCGTGGTTGTTAGCAAAACGTGTCATTGCGACGTGGTATTTGGTCGCTGGAGGTTAGCGAAAATGGAAGTAGCTCTCTAACAGATTTATACATAAGGGTACATAAATTGTAGTCGATTATTTTGGGTACAGATGAAATATTGTGTGACCGAAGCAGACGCAGAGCATTTTCTAAGCGATGACTATAAGCGTCAAGCTTGTTCAATAGAATAGCATGGATGAGGGAATCAAAATCTTTGGAGAAGGTCAAAAAATAATGCGTCAGCAAAGCTACCCGCATCAATGTAAGATTTAATTTTATCGGTAAGAGCGATCATAGCTAATTCAGCAGAAACTCCCATTATACAACCAAACTGGTTATGTGAGAGAGTGTGAAATTTTGTTAAGTAGCTGTTTAGTTGTAGAACAATGGGTTTTTCAATAGTTTTGCTGGAAAGTGATAAAATGGCAACTGGGCACTAATTAGAAATGCTATGTTTATCTCCCTTTTTGAAAATAGAAATTAGTTTAGCCGTTTTCAGCTCAGTAGGGAAAATGCCGGATTTGAATTTCAGGTTAACAATATAGGCGAAGACATCGCAAATAAGATGAGCAATTAACTTAATATGAGAGTATTGTATATTGTCCAGACCTGGCCTGGTGTCCTTTGAGATTGCAGATTTTTTTGCAACTTTCATCAGGTGAGATGGGGAAAAGGAAAATGCTATGGTGAGATTGTTGTAATGTTTGACTTGCGGCAATATTTAAATTTCCTAAAACTAAAGCAAATTAATCACTAAATGCTTCAGCAATGTATATGGGTTTGTTATATGTTTTCTTGCCTGAAATAATTGTTGATATGGGAGCTTTTGAGCTGTTCCTGTTTAGGAAGACATTAATAACTTTCCATTGCTTATAAAAGTTAATTCTGGTGCAATGAATTTCTCCTTCATAGTACTTTCTCTTAGATGTTCTGAGAAGCAAGCCTAAAAATTGGAGGATGCTTAAGCTTCGCCTTTAAGAGCGGAACGTGACAGCGTGTTGCAGCACTGCCAGGGAGTCCACGGAACGCCATCGCCCGTTCGGCGCGACGCCTTACCCGTTAGACAAATTGCTCGACTACATATCGTGAAACGGACGCGCGGAGCAGCAAAAAAAGCAGAAGCACTGCCAGGCGCCTTGCTGAAATGCAAGGAACTCAAGCTGCAGTTGTAGTTCGTCAGCACATCGTTCTCGACAAACCCGATGCCACGAATGCCAGCATAGCTTCCGCGCCGAATGAAGGGCAGCAAGCCGCAAGCTTCGTGGTGAACGCGGTTTGGATGTGCGTTGCGTTGTTCGCCGCTCACCGCGTGATTCCTGCGTGACCGCATGGCCCCACTGCGCCCGAACGAGACAAGCGGGGCGCTGCCGTCGCACGCCATCTGTTGGGGCAGTGGCGTACATTGTGAGGAGGAGGGGGAGGAGGGATTTTTCGCTCACGGCCAACGCCGCCGATGACACCGGCTTCTCTGCGACACAGGGCCCTTGACGCTGTCGAGTTAATACATTCGAATATTTGTTATAATGCGTTAAAAGCCGCATGTTAAATAGTTGCTTTTTGCATTTTTTTATAGAGGTTACCTTTTTTTCTCAAGCTGTTTAAAAGGCTGGAACTCATCCAGGGATTATTCGGAGCTGAAAATTTTTTATTTGCACATAGATAGTGTGGAACGTGCATCTATAATGTTAAAGATAATAAAAACTGATAGAATGCCTTATTAGCGTCTTTAAGAGCCTTGATTACTGAACAGTCAGCACTAGCAGTCCGTTCTAGGAATAATGTCAGTGTAATGCAACTGGGTTCGTTCTAAAAAAAAAGGTCTGCAGTTTTGTTGTTTTGCTATGTGTTTGTCTCATACTAAGCTTTTTCAAACCGTTTTCTTAAAACTGTTTGTATTTCCACGAATTATATGCTCCATCCCATTACTGACATTCAGTACTACCAAAGGCAGAGACCTCCTCAGCCAATTAGGAGAGCTTGGTAAATGTGTTCCTCTGCCCATAGTTGTCTGCGTGTCATCTATTCGCTGCGTACACAGATATTTTTAGAAAGAAGCATAAATCGACGCTGCCTTCCTACCATATAAGCGTAAGCATGCTTATGCATGCTAAATGCAAGCATTTTGTGGGACATTAAGCCATTCGTTATATTCGCACTTTTAGTTCAGCGTAAGCAATCGGAGATGCAACGATAAGCTCAGCCTAATAATGTCATCTGGTTGTTAACCTGGAAGCATTTTGTTAACTGACACTTCTCTTTAGGACTACAAGCAGCCGAATCGTCGTCCTTCACACGTTTTGTTATAATAGGCGAGATGAGATGAAGCCAAAGCTTGGTGCCCCATTTATGGCCAGTGAACATACTGAAAACAGCAGTAGCAGCGACGAATTCAGTCCGAGGCAAGAGGTCCTGCTTTTCTAAGGGTGTGGCCATTTCGGAAATAAGGTTTTAGAGCATGCAAGAGTTGCATACGTTGAACTCGGGAACTAGCGTATTTAATGCGAGCATACGTCAAGGCTCGATATGAAATAGCGTTTGACGCATGTGCACTTCGAAGAATGCTATTGCATATGGCCGTGTGCTTATTTTATACTGGCACTACATTCCTTAGCGTCAGAATGTTGCCTGTGCACTCATTGCAGCTTCGGTGGTGCTGTGAGGAACTAGTGGGATGGAGTATAGCTGCCTGCCATGGACGATAATAGACTGTCGACCTTCTGTACCTGAATAACTGAAGGAAGTGCAGTCGAACTTCTCTGAAATGAATTTTCAGAGACCTAGAAAGATATTTGCATCATGCAGAATCCGTATTGGTGATTGAAAATCAAGTATTAGAACAGCGAAGCTTAAAACACATTCTAGTTTCTTGTGTTCTTGCATTTAAGTTAACTTGCTTGTGATGTTCATCTGGACTTTTTTTCTTTATTGTCACCGAATAGGCTCTTCTGGAACAGTTAAATATATACGCTTACACCCCAGATCACGCAGAGCACTGCAGGACGTTGAGGGCCTGGAGCACTACGAGTACTACAAGCTGTCAATTCAGTTTAATGTTTTCAGTGGTAGCTACATGTGGGATTTCTGGGGTATACGGTTATGCGGTGGTACCATCGCCGTTGTCATAGTATGCTAAACCTGAAAACTCTAGCATTGAGAATATTATCCTGAGAATATGTTCTATCTGGCCTTTTAATCTAGGTGTGCCTGGCTTATGCAGGCCTTGGTGAGGTACTCTCATAAAATGGGGTCAAGGGCATGGAATAGCCACAGTTTTACTGTAGATGATGGCATCAGTCATGCCGACTCTGCAGGTAGCAAGGATTGTTGTCTTTGATGATTAAATTGTGTACCAGTGCTTCAGCTGTGCATTTTTCACAATTTTCAGTGGTCAAGGCATATTTATAAACTCTGCTATCAGGCACTTTGGCATCTACTTTTGTGGAAGCACCTTCTGGTGGCTGAGCTGGCTACATGATGTGACATTAGTGATGCAGTAGCCTGCCTAATATGCCATTAATAGCATTTTAATCTGGGCCAGTTGGTTCTTTACATGTTCCTGCATTTTTCCGCTATTCAAGGATTGACAAGACATAGGGGTAATATAGCACAGGTGCATCAGGGTCTTCTGCTGTTTTACCCCTTAATCCTGTCTATGGTTTGTGAATTTTTTGCAAAATCAAGACCATGAGGTGGCATTCCTGTTTACTGCGGCCAGTCTTGCCGATCCACCTCATCATTCACACATTTTAATTGTTTATCACGGGCCGAAAAAAAAAAAAAGGATGTCCTTCATCCCCAAATGTAACATAGTGTATAGGAAACATCCTAACTGGAACTGCCTATGAATTTGCTCATCCTAAAATTTGTGTGAACACCATTCATATCATAGAGGATCTACCGTGTTGTGTATTTTATTTCTGCAACTTAAATTTTCTGCAATTTGTTAATTAATGGGGGTTTGGTAACTATTAACCTGTCTTTTTCCAAAATGGATGTGAATGTAATATGATGGTCATCTTCTGCACGTGTGGTCACCCCGTACAAGTCTTGAAAGCGTCATGATTCATGCGTTTCTATGATCAGCAGGTATCGGCTAATTGGCCTTTTGCAATTCTTTTGCACGAGGAGCATTATTGTCTATTTGTCATAATACCAGTAATTTGTGTGATAGTTCTTTATCGATTCCATTATAATGTTATGAACACTGCACATATCTTGCTTTGTTGTTAAAAAAACGGAGATAATGCTATAACTAAGGCAACTGTCATGTTTCTTCCAGGTCTCGGCCAGCGACCCTGACTGTGGTGTAAATGCCATGGTAAACTTCACACTGGGTGGTGGGCCCAGCAATGATTTCCGACAACACTTTGCTGTGCACCCAAGCTCTGGGGAGCTCTGCTTAACAGCCAGCCTTGACCGGGAACATCGAAGCTCTTATGAGATCCCGATAGCAGCCACTGATCGAGGTGCGTATAGACATTGGCTTTGCCATTGACAGAGGTTTGATGAGCCTGGCCTGCTTGGCATGTTGCAGGTGGATTGAGTACCATGGCCATGGTGAAGGTGTACGTGCGGGATGTGAACGACAACCGGCCCATCTTCTACCCGCGCGAGTACAACGTCAGCCTGCGGGAACAGGACACTTTGGCCGCCACGCCTGTGGCTGTGGTGGTGGCCAGTGATGCCGACTCTGGCCTCTTTGGAACTGTCTCCTACCACATTGTCAGTGGCAATGACCTGGGCCTCTTTCGAGTCGACCCCACTTCAGGCAAGAGCATGCTGCTGCTCTTGAACACCAAGCAGCAAAGCCCATATTAGTTGACAGACACTCAAGGGACACTGAGGACAGATTAAAGTTTACCTATATTAGTAGATTACTGTGTTCTAGTGATAAATACAATTCTTTCAATGAAAACTTAGCTTTTATAGGAACGGTAAAAATATTATATGCAGGTATTGAGTATTGACCCCCACTGGCCATTTTCGCTAGCAAACTGCTGTGTGTCAAGGCAGATCTTTGCATGCAATTCCTTGAGAATAAATAGGCTACTCCATTATTTATTCACTTTCAAATGGTGATCCCTGAGTCCATTATGGTCATGATCTCACAGATTTGAATCGAGTGGGTGGAAATTTTTTGTCATGTTATCTTAGCACTACATGCATATTTTGTTGCCGAACAATCGCCAGCATAGTCAGGAGGAGCCATACAACCAATTTTTGCTAAGAACAAATGAGTAACAGAAGCCCCTGTCTCTACAACCTGACATTGGGGGTACTTCTTGATAATTAATCTACAGGCCACGTCCTTCCAGATAAGGTTCCTGCTTTGTACATTGTTCATTCTTGCATTTTCTTGTAAATAACTGAATAAGCGCTATGACACGTGTTTTGGTTGCAGGGGAGCTGCTGGTAGTGGGGCGCCTGGGTCGATCACAGCCATTGCACGAGCTTCGGCTGGCAGCACAGGATGGAGGTGGCCTACAGTCACTGCTGGAGGCCCGTGTCTATGTGAGCGTGCTGGGCAGGGGACAGCAGCCACCCCTCTTCCAGCGGCCGCGTTACGCCTTCCAGGTGCGTGAGGACGCCGCACCGAGCACCGTCATTGGCACCGTGGCTGCCGCAGCCGCTCGTACCCCCGGTGAGGAGCCTTTTGCCCCTATCTCATGCGAACTGTGTGTTTGAACTCGGGTTCACAGCAGTTCAGAATACAGTAATCCCTCGTTATAACGAAATCACTTTACTCGAAATATCGCTTTATTCGAAATTTCTTCCGGTCCCGACTCAAACGCATGCATTTTAAGCCGCATTACTTGAAGTGCACGAAGAGCTACACCTGCTTAGGGTGAAGTAGCGAGCGGAGGCATCGCCATGGAGGCGGCGACCCTTCTGCGCATGCAGTGACAAATTAATACCACCAACAAATTAGTCTCAGGCAGGCACAGAACAGGCCACAAAAGTACCAAACCTATGGCCGATGAACTGCCTAGTAACGAGTACCAAGCGAGAGCAGAGTGCCCCTAGCTGTTTACAGCAGATGCGAGCGGAAGCGCGCCCGAATCGGTCGCAGTTGTATCGCTGGTGTCCCCCGTGATAGAATCCAAACGAAAATAAAATTTTGTGATGCTTTTTTTTGTGATGCTTTGCGATGCCAGGAAACCGCGGTCTCTTGGATGCCGAAAAGTGGCCATAAGACTGCTGGCAGACTTGCGCCATAGCATTCCAAGGGGTGGGCTTGGTGTGCAAAATTTTACTGCTCTAAAGAACATTTCTAGTGCTGAAACATGCCTAAAAGCATGAAAGAAGTGTCCCTCCGTTTATGAGCCCTTTCACGCTTGCGAGTCGCGAGTGAGGTGAGCTGTCGGCAACAAACTGAGCTGCTCCCTGGCTGCCGTAGTTTTCGCTAAGCCTAACCGTTTCACATCTGCCAAAGCAGACGAAACTCTCGAAAGCGCACGAACGTCATTTCTGAGAGTTTTCGCTTCAAATGAGAAGGCGACCCGCAGGTCGCGCTTGCAAGCGTGAACAACGGTGTTGTTGAGCTACTGCCTGGTCGCAAGCGACTGCTGGTCGCATGCCCTTTGCCACGTTCGACGCGAGGGGCTACGTTAACAAATCGGGAAGACGACTTTGGGGAAGCCGGTCTAGAAATTTGCTTGCCGCTCGTCATAGTCGGCCTGCATCGCAATAAAACACCGCCCCTAGCTTCGTTGCACTTTTGACGGTGCAAATCGACCGCTAACTTGACGAAAACTCGAAAAATCCGAGCGTCGCCAGTGGCGAGTCAGGCTGTCAACATAGCAGGTCATCGCAACCACGGTGTTTTCCCGGTGATTTCTCGAGCCTGTCATGCTTGATTCATGCCATCCGACTAGACAAACGGTCTAAATGCCTGGTAGGGTCATTGAATTTTGTTCCTAGACATTTGTCAACGGCACGGATGCAACGCTGCGTGAACACTGACACTCGAACCATAGAATTAGCACAGTGTCGTCGACAACGGTGCGCCGAAAAACTCAATTGCAAACTTCACAGCCGTACACCTCGGGAAAAAGAACTGCCCAGTAATCATGCGAAGCCCCTACTGCAAAACCGTTCAGTTTTCACGATCGTGCTGCGTACCTAAATTGAGTGGCTAATCGTTTTTTGAGCACAACAAACACAACCTCAGACTCGGCCACAGCATTTCTGTGACCCCCCTCCCGCATGAAAGCGGCCACTGCCTTCTCGATTTGAAATATGCCGAAGGTTGAATGCATGGGCGGCGACCGCGGCCTCGTGCAATGCTTGGCCAGGTTAGAGCAGGGGTTGCACGCACCCAGTAAGAACTTGAAACAGCCAAAGGCCACTGCCTTTTTTGCACCTGAATAAAGTTTTGCTTCACTGAGTGCATTGTATTTTGACTTCCTCGCCGTTGCGGCGCAATTAAAGCTCGACTACTTTAGATTTTCTCAGGTGGTCACTTATCTCAAATTACCACTTATAACGAATTTTTTCGCCGTCCCGCTGACTTCGTTATAACGAGAGATTACTGTATGTCATGCCTCACTTTGGTCTAAACTTGGATTTGCTTCATTGTTTTATGCAAACTTAAGAACTTAGACTTGCTTGGATACATTCAGGCTCAGGTTCACATGCTCTTAGACTCACCCGGGCTTCGTCTGACTCACTCATTTGAACTCAGACTTGCATCAAATGATTCATACCCTTATGTGAGTTTATGGTCAACAGTGACAGATTGGATGAATTTATGTGTGACCCAGTTGATCTGTGGGCTTATATATTTTCTTAGTGAAATTAAGGCAGTGCTAAAGGGACAGGAATACTATATATTGTCACGTGCCACGCAGCCACCGTATTGGAAGAGAACGAAGCACACAGGCACCATGTAGATGGTGGACGAAGCTGAAGACGCACGAAGGGTGATCGCCTGGCGGCCTTCTCCCTTTCCCCTAGTCCACCCAGCTTTCACGTATTAATAAACCCATTCCAACCGCAACAATATTTCATGAAGGTGCTGGGTGCACCGTCCTGGATCCCCTCGCAGCCAGTGCTTAGCTGCTTTGCTACCACTCCCGCCGGAACTCACCATCATGCCCACCCAGGAAGTTTAGATCCAATCTTCTGTTCAACCGAGTTTTGGCCATATCAGTGGGAACCCCGCACGTTTACTGGTGAATCTGAGGAAGGCGTTGAAGACTGGCTGTTGCGTTATCAACGAGTCAGCAGGTATAACCGCTGGGACCCGACTGTTCAGCTGAGTAATGTCGTCGTCTTTCTCGCTTGGACCTCCCTCCTGTAGTTTGAGAACCATGAGGACTTGGACCCAGTTGGTGGACGAAATGACCAAATGCTTCGGCGATACAGCGGCCAAGAAGAAAAAAGCCCAAACAGACCTTTGCACAGAGTGGTCAGTTCTCAGGAGAGACGTGCATGAAATACATCAAGGAAATGCTCTGACTCTGCCGGCTTGTCAACAGGAACATGTCTGATGAGGGCAAGGTAGGCCACCTTTTAAAAGGGAGTGCCGAAAACATCTATACCTTTCTCATCACCGAAGAAAGCCTTGCCTCTGCTGCAGACGTAATGCAACATTGTCGTGCCTTGTCATAATGCACTAAAGTCACGGCGAATTTCCCCCAAATTTGGTCAGCTATTTAATGTCACAAGTGTAGCCAACATCGACCTTCATGGATATGAGGTTATCGCCTCATCGGTACGGCGGATCGTGCGTGAAGAGTGACCTCTCAGCTCCCATTCCAGCGTGCTTCGTTCTCTTCCAATGCGGTGGCTGCGTGGCAAGTGACAGTTTAAATCCACAAAAAATACTAAGAGAGAAAACTTATAGTATGCCCTCACGTATGAGGTCTCATATGAACATACTGTTCTGTGTGGCAGCTGTCTGGCCGTCTCAAGAGCTATATTCGTGATGTTGAAACTGCAGGTGTTGCACATTTCTGTATCTAAATAAACTGTCGTTTGGCCTTGGCTAACATTGTATTTTTTTTTGACAGCTCTTCCGTTATTTTTTTCAGTTCTTCATTAGGTATTGCTGCCTAAGCCAGGTTATAGATTGCTTCATTGCACATTTCCCTTGGGGCACTTTTTTTTTAGCATGTGTGCAGCAAGGCTTAGGCATAGAAAGGAAGACGGAGTATGTGGGAGAAACCTAGACGAAGGTGTGGTGACCGGTTACAAATGTGGTTTAATGACATCCTGGTCAGGATAGCACATCGTTGCTCCTGCATGCACCAGATTGCATATTTTTTATAGTTCATGGTGTTTGTTGCCTGTTTCAAGTGACATTATATCTTCTTTCTAATCTTATACAGCCAAACCTCGTTACAGTGAACACATAAAAATTCGTAGCATAGTTAGCATAGTTCAATATAGCGGATATTCGTTACATAAAATTTGAAACACATGCAAGAGCAGCGCCATCTAGTCTTTGAAGGAACGGCAACTCAGCTGGTGCTTACTAAAGAAATGGGGAGGCCTTTTCCGAAGTTTTAGCTCTGGTTCGAAGGCTCTCGTGGCAATTCTAGAGACAGCAAAAACCTGAGTGCAAGTTAGGTTGGCTTTTCTTCACAGCACCGCCAGCATGCAAAGGCAGAAGCAAGTGCCAAATAGGGTGGCTTCCCCATATTATAGCTGTGTCACATGGAAAATGGCCTGTCATAGCGAAAGTTATCGCTGTTTTCACCGCCTCCTTGACAGCTGCCATAGGCGCAGGATGGTTGCTGCAAGGCTGCATCCGTCCATGTTGCTTCTTCAAGGGACACTGTCGACGGATGCGAGAGATGTGAATGTGTACTGACCGTCTGGCTTCAAATCCTCCTATCTTCCCTAGCGCTGTAGGCGAGGGCGAGATAACGCGCGAGTCTTGGCGTGAACTCTTGGCACACCACCATCAGTCACTTGCGTAGTGTATCGAAGCCTGCTGCCTATCACCCGAGCGGGCACCGCTTGGAGGTGGGGAGTTCGATATATATCTGTTCTAGGGCCAACCGTGTTCAGTATATATAAAGTGAAAGTTACATATGTTTGTTAAAAATATTCAGGAAAAGTACAATATAGACGCGGTTAATAATATCTATTTATTTATTTATTTACAGATACCTTACAGGCCTCCGTTATATTGAGGCTTGACTGTATTTTCTTGAGCATGCCTTTAAATCAGTGTAGCCAAGAAATATTGGCCTGTGCGTATTACTGCTTGTGGCTAGATGATTGCTGTCCTATATTGCAGATATATTTGTTAGTATTATAAACCCTGTACAAGAAGCTTTGTAGGTGATATGAGCATGCGTTGTCTAAAGCAGACCCAAGTGCATTGCTGAGTTTCCATTTGAATGAAATTAAAAGGCCAATACACTGTGGATGTGGGGCACATTTTTTAGGGAAGAAAACGCGTGTCAGTTATGTGTCAGTCTTAGATCCATGTCCTGATGACCCCTTAGCTTGGCTTCTTGTTGGGTTCATTGGTTCTTAGTGATCTGCTGGCCTGCTGCTGGCTGCAGTAGGAAGGCAGTATTCGTGAAAATATAATGCAGTGCACATTGAAAAATGACTAAAGGTTGCTTTGTTCACAGAAGCCTGCTTTTGCTATATTCTGCGGCATGTGCTGCCTCCTGAATGGAAGCCAGTGGCAGATCAATGAAAAATGACTAAAGGTTGCTTTGTTCACAGAAGCCTGCTTTTGCTATATTCTGCGGCATGTGCTGCCTCCTGAATGGAAGCCAGTGGCAGATCAACTTGACATAGTGCAACCCCTGTTCCTGAAAAAACAGTCTCTAATTGTGGTTGCTGTTTACAGGGGGTCAGCCACACATACGCTACTCCATCTACTCGGGGGACCCCGAGGGCTACTTCTCAATTGACGCCCACCTGGGCAGCATCCGAGTGGAACGACCCTTGGACCATGAGGCGCATCCATTCCTATTGCTGAATGTGCAAGCTACCTCTGGAACCCAACCACCTGCCTATGGACACACACAGGTACTGTCTATTGGGCATGTGGTTGCTGAGATTTTGTCGCAACATTTTTTTTTAAATGTCATTTTAACGGATTAAGGTTGTGTTTGTGTATGTGTAGAACGGATTTACAATAAGTGACAAAATAATTCATATGCTCATTGTGCTCGTATTCTGTGCTCATGCATCAAGCATTCATAAGACAGGTTTTGGTTGGAATGTACCATACTAAAGCATGCTGCCACTTTACTTACTGCTTGTGCCTCGCCGTCGTGCCTTGCCATCATTGGCGTAACCAAGCACGGAGCACAGCAGAGGATGATAGACGATGGTAGCAAAAAGGATAGTGAAGGAGGGGGCCAGGGTGGTAGCGTGAAGGGCTTCACAGCAGCAGCCTGCTGAGAGATAGTGCCAGAGTAGGGCACGCCATTGTTCGGTTGCCTGAAGAGAGGCTCAGCGACATCGGATCGCTGTATGTGTTGCCCAGGCCGAAATCCAGAGCCGCCTCTGTTTGGCGCTGTGTGTTCTGTCTGTTGTCGCCTGTGGTTCAAATACCGCAACAGCTGCGCTCAAAAATCGAATTACTGAAAAATGTAATCGTCGGTCAGTATTCTCTCCTTGTTACACCTCACTGCTTTTTTACTGCTTTCCAGCAGCATCGCCAATCTTTTTTTTTTTCCTCGCTTGCTCGGTCAAAACGAGTGTGGTCGTGCTTGAGCACACTCTCCGGAAAGAACAGTAGGCATGGCTGTGCAAGGTCCTCTGTGCATGCTGTTGTGTACGTTTCGGACCATTGAAAATGTTGACGGATTTTTAAGAACAGTTTGGTACGTGTTCACAAATGGTATGAGACCAAGCAATCTTACGACATATGTGAAGTTTTCAGTGCAGCAAAGTACTCCAAGAAATATGCAGCCCAAATGTTAGGTTGGAGGTGAAGTTCCTCGCACTGGTTGCCTTATGCTCTCATGTGGACTGAAGCAGATCATGAGACTTGAAATAGATTGAAGCACACACTGTAGAAAGAGTAACCAAACCTTATACACAACATGCTTGCCTGTTTACCTTGCACGCTTATTGTTCTGGCCAGTGCTGTCTAGTTTTGCTCTTGTATGAACGAGTTCCATGGGAATCAAAAAAACTTGATCTTTCTTTCGGGTGAGCAGTTTTTGGGTGGTATTTCTACAGCTGTTATGACAACCAAAAACGCAACAGTAAATAGCGTTGGTGGAACTGGCGGCGGCAGATCCAAACAACTTTTTTTTTTTTTTTTGCCGTAGCATCTCCCTGATATCTCCACATGTACAGCTGAAACAGCAGCACACGAGGCCTATAGCAGGGTCTTAATGCTGCTTGAAATGGCACCTTGCATTATATTCAAAACCGTGCATGTGCAGGCACTATTGCTGCAACGTTGGGTTTGAGAGTGGGCCTTCTGTGCAGGTAAACGTGACAATCTGGGATGTGAACGACAATGCGCCCCGGTTCGAGAGTGCGGTGCTCAAGCTTAGCCTACCAGAGAACGTGGCGGTAGGCACGGCCACGTATGTGGCTCAGGCACAGGATGCTGATGCCGGGCGCAATGGGGCGGTGCGCTACACTTTGCTGGAGGCACCACCGGGCCTCTTTGAGCTGGGACCCCGCTCAGGGCGGTTGGCCCTTCTCCGGCCATTGGACTACGAGGCACAGCCGCGCGTGCGCCTTGTGCTGGGTGCCGCCGACGGGGGCACTCCAGCGCAGTCGGCCTCCATGACCCTGCTCATCGAGGTGCAGGACGTCAACGACAACGCACCCATCTTTGACCGGCCTGCGTACAGCGTCAGTGTGCTGGAGTCCCTCCCGGCCAACTCACACTTCCTGCAGGTAGGGGCTCGCTGTTGTCTATCTTTGCTCTGCACAGCCCAAAAATAAATGATCACAAGTGGTCCAGTTATTTTGATATGCAGTTTAGGAAGGTAGAAAGATTTCACTGTAGCAGATTGTCATGTCCTGAAGTGCAAAACGTCGAGTCATGGAAGAAAAAGGAAGCTAGGTGGCAGCGTAGCGCCAGGCAGCCGACTTCACTAGCCAGTCTTGTGAAGGCACTTTTTCCCCAGGTCACCCTGACATGGTATGAAACTCCTGTTAATGTGGAGTACCGGCACAAAACTTTGAAGTCAAGGTACCTGTATGCTCAGACATCTGTGCATGCACAGGTACCGTTTGCACAGTAATAAAAAACGGAGGTCAATGCAGCTTTCCCAAAGGGAATTTTTTGTTGATGGGAGTGGGAAGGGGGGGACAGTCTTCTTTCTCTTCTCTTCCCTTCCCTCCCTATTTAAATCTGTACCTGGTCCTCACTGCATTTCTTAGAATCACACAACCACTAATCCAATTTCTTGCTCTACTGACTGATAGGACAGTTGGCTATGATTGATGCAAGACATTCTGTTCACCAGTTAAGCCATATGTCTGGAATGGATGAGGAACACGCTCAGGACATGCTGCATCTGACTCTGCAGGTTAGTGCCACGGATCGAGATACAGGCAACAATGCTCGGCTAACCTTCCGGCTCTCTACCAGCAACGAGTTTGGCATTTTTCCGAATAGTGGGCTGTTGTACCTGCGTGAACCACTGGACCGGGAGGCGTCTGATTTGCACCGGCTCACTGTCGTGGTTGTGGACAACGGCAGCCCCGCCATGTCGGCGACAGCCAGCATTGAGGTGCACGTCCTGGATGCCAACGATAATGCACCAGAGTTCAATGCTGGTGCTCTAGAGTTGACTGTTCCGGAGAATGTTCCAGCCGGGCACCTGGTCGGCACACTGCAGGCTCACGATCAGGACACTGGCAGCAATGCTGCTCTCCGCTACAGCCTGTTGCAGGCGAACAGCAGCTTTAAGGTTGACCCTGTTACTGGTGAGTGGGGGGCTGCTGTCCCATGCATATTGTATGTTCGAGAAGTGTAACTGTTTAGGCATGTTCATTATTTGTGCTGTAAATTGTGTAGCATAATTTCATTTTCTCAAGGGCAAAGAACCACTACCTGTCAGTTGTGCCTCCCAGCATGTTTTAGAGCTTTTTAAACAGCAGTTGTTGTTCGAAAGCTTCTCAGTATTTTCCTCAAAAGTAACACGACCTAGGAGAGATATAGTAAATAATTTGTATGCTGTGTTTTTGAGCATATGAAAAGAAAAGGAAAGGAAGATAATCAAGTTGACCAAGGGGATTCTGGGATTCAAGCTGTTTTCTCACACGTTCAAAAACAAGGTGCTAACCCTTTGCACCACAGAGCTGATGCGAATAATCACTTTTAATTGATTTTTCTGTTTTTTTTTATTTCTCTCTTTGGCCCTTAGCTGGCACTGCTTAACAAGGAATTGTGATGTTGTGCCTTTCAGAGAACGGAACCGTGCGTGTGGCACAGGACTAAGGACTAGACGACAGCTACAGTTATGACCTACTACGATGCGTGGCCAGTGTTTTAAGGTCATAGGTACAAAACCCAGTCTAGGCAGTTGCATATAATTAAGTTGAGATGAAGTGTAAAAAGTGCTCGTGTGCTAGCATTTTCGTGCACATTCAGCAGTCTTTAGGTGGCTCAAATAAATCAAGAGTACTGCACCCTGGTGTCCCCGATAGCCCTTGCTGTAGCTTTGGGATTTTTAACACAGTGAATTTAAAATGTGTCATGGGTGGTCAGCAGGCGGGTAATTCTGCCTTGTGTTTTGTGCATGTGTGTAGGCGATGTACACAGCCTGGCACCTCTTGATCGAGAGGCCCAGGCAAGTTATGAGCTGATGGTACGGGTTGAGGACCAGGGCACACCTGCTCTCTCAAGCACGGCACGTCTGCGTGTTCTGGTGGCTGATGAGAACGACAATGCACCAGTCTTTGTGGAGCCGCTCGACCGGGTGTTGAGCGTGCGTGAGCACCAGCCTGCTGGTAGCGAGTTGCAACAGGTGCGCGCTGTTGATGCTGACGAGGGACCCAATGGCCAGGTGGTCTACGAGATTGTCCCAGGTTTGGTGCTTTCCTTTACTTGAGTGAATTTAGTGGTAAATGGAAAATTTTGAATGCTCTATTACCGTGAACAAAATGAGATTGCATTGCTGTGCATCAGATTTTTAATGAAAAATGCAATATAAGTGGTATTGCAGCTGTCTAGTTTTAACTGGGGAAAATTCCGATGAACATACATGTGGCACCATAATTTTGAGTTTGGTTAGAATTGGAAAACACTAGTTTCTGGGCCCATTTGCTCTTGATAAAAAACTAATTTGAATCTGTAAAACATGCAGATGCACTCTGCTGACTTCAAATAGCATAGTGAAAAGATTTCCGACTGTGCAACAGTTTTACAGTGAACAGTGGGGGTGTGCAAATATTAGAATTTTCAAACAGTTTGAAAATAGTATTTGCTATTAAATTTGGTTCGCACCGCACTTTCACTGTTCGAGCCTCCTAAACATTAAGAAATTATAAATTTTTTTCTTCTAACCTCACAGTGAAACACTGCAACATTCCCAAAGGCATTATCTTGCACTTGTCACATGAGTTAATTTGCCAGCACTGGCCAGCACTCTGCAAAAGCCCGTGCACAGTAATGCAAGGCCTCACATGAAATCAGTGTGCTGATGGCCATTGAGATCCGCTGCACTCTCGTGGGTCGGAAAACAAAGTGCAGCACAATGCGGCGCGTCATTGCATTGTGTCACGATGCAGTCAACAACTGGCTGTGAACCTTACTGGCAGCGATCCTCATTTTAGATCGCTACAATAAATAAAGTAGTGTCTTTTTTTTTCCTCATTTCTATCTGCTAGATTGGCAGGTATTCTTTTGTAATAATTGGACAAATCAGCATGTACAGTGAAAAGGTGCCCATACTATCATAGATATAGAGTGGTGGGAATAGCCAGCACTGTCATTAAGTGGACTTCGCAGCTGGTGACAAGCTAATTTTGGAACATATGCTTTCAGCTTTGTTCTGCTTGCACAACTCCAAGAGAAGAAAGTAAATACAAAAGTTTGTAGTTTTAAATAAATATTTGTGATCAAAGAGATAAAACTGTGGCAGTAGACAAGATGAAGAAGACAAGTAGACAGGGCGAGTGACAGCTGTAGCCAGTCCTTATACTGATTTAATAATACTTGGTCGTCCTTACAGGCAGAGAAGTTGTTCAGCTTTGTGCCTCACTGAATCAACAATGCGGCATTACTGCATACATGTGTGCCTTTGTTTCTTTGTTTTTACATGAGGTGACACACTTATTATGTCTGCTTAATGAGTTTTCTTATACGCTGTTCATTATGTGTGTGAAAGAAAAAAAATGCGGCTGTAATTTGGGATGAAAGAGCTGAGGCTACACGAGAAATGGGTAGTGTTTATGTTGTCAAACCAAATAATTGCTTCCGACTATTAAAAGCCTAAACGTAACACTTCACTGCTTAAAAATGTTTTACCACTTGTGCCTATGCCTGTTGTTCTCATAGTTTGTGATGTTTAAAAAAAAGTAAGTGCCGTTATTGCAGGCTGAAGCTAATGTCCAGTAAGGTTTAATGACAATGCCTTAAACTATTTATCCGTATCTGCTGGCATGCGTATAGGTTTGCTTAGTACAAGCTTGCATAGCATTTAGCGTTGAAATTCTGTTTGGCTAACATTTTGAAACTGAAAAGATTGCAATAAATGAAAGGTATAAACTGAAATGCGAAGAGCTGACTACTTAGCAGGAAAAGTGCCAGTATGCTGACTTGTCAATTGCACCATTGCAAACGAACACATCGACAAAATCTCTTAGGACCAGTTGCGTGCGTATACACTATTTATGAAACAAGCATAATGCGCTGCTGGAAGGATCATCATTCTTAACAAATGTAAACTGTCTTTGTTCTTTATACATGACGCATCATGGATTAAAACTTTCTCAACAAATGTAGACTGCCTGTGTTTTCCATAGGTGATGCATAGAAAAACTGCAGTCTTTTTGCAACCATGCAGTTACATTTTCTGTGACCTATACTCCATGGCCCAATGGCTGAAGTTTTAATACAATCATAATACTTACCATGATTGGCGGACTGGGTGCAGGTAGTGGCCAGTTGCGGGATGGGCGAATGGCCTTCGCCATAGATGCGCACATGGGCCGGCTGACGACACGAGTGGTGCTTGACCGGGAGAGCCAGGAGGAGTTCTCACTGGTGCTGCTGGCACGAGACGGGGGTAGGCCGCAGCGTGAGGCTCGGCTGGCATTGCTGGTGCGCGTTCTGGGCCTGCACCAGCCACCTGGTGTGGCCACTGGTGGTTCCACTCGAAGGCTGCGCGTGCGTGAAGGAACCGCCCCCGGCACTGTGCTGGGCTCTTTGGCTCCGTACCCAGCTGGAGCGACCTTCCGTCTGTTGGGTGAACCGGCCGTCTTTGACATAGGTGAGCTGCACTTTTGTAGTTGGTTGCATTGGATTTTTCACCTAATTTTAGTTATTTTACTTATTCATTTATCTTGGTGGTGTTCAAGTTCAAGCAGTACAGAGAGAAGCAAATGCACAAATAACATTTGTGATGGCTCCTCATTCGTCAAATACTAAGGAATGAAAATTGGTTTTTGGTTTTGAGGAAAGGAAATGGTGCAGTGGAGGGCTCCGGAATAATTTCCACCACTTGAGGATCTTTTAACATCGCATTGCATTTTGTCTCTATCGCAACTGGCCACCAAAGCCGGGATCGAACCCGGAAACTCCAGCTCAGTAGCCTAGTGCCTGATCACTGAGCCGCCGCAACGAGTCAACTATGAAATGTCGGTAGGAGTCGTAATGTTTATTATGAATACAGTCGCCAACCGATTTTTTGGACTCGAAGGCACCCGAAAAATGGTCCGAATAATCGAACAGTCCGAAAAATTCGTGAAGTACAACAAAATCACTTTATTGAGATGAAATCAGCCTAAAAATGTCACTGATTCTACCTTGCGACAAATTTCTCTTGCTGGCGACGATTTGCGCCTTATGTGTACCAAAGTTGTGCTTTCACTGTACACGCTAGACAGCAAGGTCACAACATTAAGTTGAATACTTCCCATGCTTCTTTGACGGACCTGGTGGCACCCTTCTTTGACGGACCTGGTGGCACCGGCAGGGCCATGTTGTCCGCAGCCCGAGTGTGCACCACACTATTTGTCAAACATGCAAAGACAAAACACTTTTCATTCAAAGCGGTGGAACCGCCGGATGCAATCACAAAATGGCGAACGGATGTAACTTCGTGAAGACTGAGTGCCACTCGGTTGACGCAGTCAGAGAATACCAAGTGACGAAACGGCGAATAGCGAATGTATGAGACCCGCCGCGGTGGCTCAGTGGTTAGGGCGCTCGGCTACTGATCCGGAGTACCCAGGTTTGAACCTGACCGCGGTGGCCGCGTTTCGATGGAGGCGAAACGCTAAGGCGCCCGTGTGCTATGCGATGTCAGTGCATGTTAAAGATCCCCAGGTGGTCTAAATTATTCCGGAGCCCTCCACTATGGCACCTCTTTCTTCCTTTCTTCTCTCAGTCCCTCCTTTATCTCTTCCCTTAAGGGGGGATGAGGGTCTTGAAAACTTTTTTTTTATTTCTTAACATATCTTCCTGAAAATTGGCATGCAGATATATCTTTGAATGCTAATCCCAAATATATATTCAGATTTTATATATCTCATCTAGAAATGAAGATATGGCAAAATAATTTATGCCACTTAGGTCTTTTCTTACGGGCCATTATGGTGGTTTCTTAATTAAAAAAACTAGTTTTAAAGTAATGCTGTCATTCTTAAGGGCCCATTGCACATCCTAAAGCTAAAGAAATTTTTAAAAAGTCATCACATAGGTCATGAATGAATAACAAAGTAGGAAAGAAAAAACAATGTGGGAGTAATTAGCTTAGATCTGACCTAATTGCTAGTCTATTGGGTTTAATGAAAATTGGAAAGCTTTAGGATGTAGCTGAGGTGTTGCTGAAAAAAATGATACCTACTTCAATAAAATCAGTCGATGCAAACATTATGAAAAGTTCCGTAAGGCAAAGGCATTTGATCGAAAAAGCAAAGCTGAGAAAATTGCATTCAAAGTTTTGCTTACTCTGCCATTTTTGTTTACTGATCATATGGAAAAAATTAATGCTTTAGCATGCCGCCCAGTCATTGCTGAACACAATAACACCAAATTTACAGAAATCTGTTCATGTAAAGATTATGAAAACCTCTGTATTGCATTGGCACTTGACAAAAAAAAAGCTCCGAAAATCACTTGCTATTTTCTTTGAATCTGCCACACATTCACAAAAGTCCTGGGCAGTAGTCATGGGTGCTGTCAGGCTTGTGCTTCTTGGCCATCCTCTTCTTCACCTTTTCAGCATTGGTGTGACCCTTATCAGACCTGCACAGCCTCTGTTTATCTTTTTCAAGGCTCCTACCAATGAGGCAGCTCCCAGGCCTGTAACCAAGCTGTGCTGCAACAGCTCTGCTGGTTGTTGCCATTCCTTGGTTGAAGCGAGAAACTGCTTCTTGCGAGGTTAAAAACAGGACAGTGAGGAGTGTCTAATGCGAATGTTCAAATGTTCAAGCTTCAGCTTAGAGCGCACAACGTCTTGGCGCTCTGCCAAGTTCGCCGAGCGCCCCCCCCCCCCCCCCCCCCCCTCGGAGCTCTCCTCAAAATATATATATATATATTAAAAAAAACAAATGACGTTATCAGCGGCGGCAGCGGCTTGGCGCGCTGCCAAGGTCCGCGCTGCGCGTGCTTGTCGAAGCGTTGAGCACGCGAGCTCGGTTCAGCCGCGTCCGTCGGCACGAAGCGGCGTGCGCAAACGCCGAAGTCGACGTTAGGCTTAGGTCAGCCGGCTCGGCCGCTTCCGACGACACGGAATTCGAAGCGGCTTGCAGCGTATCAAAAGTCGATATTTTCCACGGGCTTAGTCCAGGCACATCCACCGGCACTGCAGAGACTTGCGGTAACGCCGAAGTTGACGGCGATCGGCATTGTCCAGCCGCGTCCACCGGCGATGCTGGCGTCAACAGGGTTTGTTCAGCCGCGTCCACCGGCGAAGCTGTTGTTGGCGAGCTCAGTCCAGCCGCATCCACCGAGGGTACAGCAGCTTGCGGCATCACCGAAGCTGCAGTTCTCTTTTTGCCGACTGTTTTTCGCGTGCTTGCTTTCAAGCGCGCGTCTCGGGCCATCGTGACACACGGAACAAAGACACCAGGCAGGCAAATACACGCAAGAGCACGAAATTCGGGGCTAAAAGAAGCGATTCAATAGCCAAAATGTCTACAATAACGATAAGGAAAACGGCAGAACGAAAAATACTAGGAAACAAAGAGGAGCGCGAAAAATGACGGGCGTGCAGGCGAAAGCAGACGACGGGAAGGAGCCGAACAACGCGGCCGCGGGGGGCAAAGTATGCGTCACGGCCAATCAGAGGGCTGCGCCTCGAGGAGCGCCCGTTTTACCCAATCGGCGGCCGTCTCGCGACGCTTTCCCCCCTTGCGAACGGGTGCTGATAGCTCCGCTGTGCGAGGGTCTACAGCTTGCCGTAAGGCGCCAAATTGGAGAGCGGGAAACCAGCTTTCAAACGAGACCAAGATGGCGCCGATCGGTTCGCGTCGCGCGGAGCTACGGCAGCTTGAAAATGGGGCAAACCTTCGCGCTTGGCGTTCAATTTCGGCTCACCGACGTTTCTAAATTGCCGTTTTTTTCATACTTTGAGTTGGAATTCAGCTAAAATATTTTGTAGAGGCATAGTTGGGACATTAAAGACTTCAAAATCGCAATTTTTGAAAATTGCCATTTTTGACCATTTTTCGCGATTTCAAGACCCGCGTCCCCCCTTAATGCACAGTTCAGGTAGATGTGAGATAGCTACTGCGCAATTTCCTTCCCCCAACAACCGATTTTTTAATTTATGGGACAAGTGATAACTGCCTGCGACAACGTCGGCGACAAAAGCAAGTTGACAGTGATGACAATCCGACTGCCACCTCGAAGTGTCAGAGATCGCAAGGACCTCTACTGGCAAAAATGAGGCACCGAAAGTATGTCAAGTAGGGGTGTGCGAATATTTGAAATTTCGAATACGAATCAAATATGTTTCATATTCGGTTCATATTCGTATTCGAGAAATGATATTCGTGAATTTCTGAATATTAGAAAATTCCCGAATGCTCGACAGCGATCGTATATCGCGCCGACTTTCGTAAATTTGTTTGTGGCAAAAGCGCAATGTCTGGGCAAATTATCTGAATATAGAGTTTAATGTTCCAGGAAAACAATATAAAGGCCCTGTTCTCTCTCTTCTCCACCGTTTATCGCGTGGACCGATCACATTCCGATGCTGCTAGGCGATCACATTCCGATGCTGTTAGGCTTGACCTTGTGCGCAATTCCGCAAGTGGGCTTTTCCACATACTACACGTGCTGCGAACAAGGTGGAGGACGACCAGCTTCTAACAATTGCAACGCGAAAGTGCGTTTATTTTGTTATCCTTCCGTAAAATGTTATCTAAGTAATGCCCACACCGATGGCATTCATTCTGTTACCTTAACTCTCTGAGCGTAACCACCGCCATCTTATCTTGGTCAACTACGCTATGCGGGAAAGCCTACTTGCGGAATTTCGCGCGAGGCTCCCGAAGGGGCGAGTCGAGTTGTCACAACAGCGCAAGCGATCCTGTAAAAATCCCACCTATTGCATGCTGCACTGTGACCCATGCACTTCTTATAAGTGGGCATAATGGCAGGCGTGACAACGTTTGGAGGGCCCTTTCAGTAGGTAAAAAAAATAACCTGGCCGCGTAGTTTTGGTTTCTGAGCTTGGCCACTCGCCCGTGGCAATGGTAACTGTCAGCCCGTGCATTCGCCAGTAGTCCAATCTCAGCACCGTGCCACTTTCAGACGCTGACTGACGCGGCGCTGGTCTTTTTTTTTTACTTTTTAGATGCAGTCTCGTCATTCCGACACCAGTATATATGTGTTCCCCAGCCCCTTGCTTGCATTTGTGTTGTTCTTGCAGCACACTAAAACGGCCGGCTCGTTACGGGCTTACACGTGTTTGCACGATAGAGCCGCCTCATAAGACTACCGCATTGTCGGTAGTTTTTTTTTTTTCTGCCGGGGCCGCGGGGCATTTTATAAATCGACACGGGCATTTCTGTCGGTTCTTTCAACTCCAAATTAATGAGGTTACTAGCCATCATGTTATTTTTGTTTCCAGTCTTGTCATGTTATGGATTTCATTTTGCCTGACCACATTACAGGTTGGATACTGTTATGCTGTTTAATTAAGCATTATACATTTCTGCGCATATCATGTTTTTTTTTATACGGTGCTCAGGCAGTCTAGTTTTGTTTATTTCAGTTGCAAACGCCATACACTATTTTGAAAAAAAGATGAGCAACAATGTTTACTTCTTTATCTTCTCTGAATTTATTTTTTGTGCTGACCAGATATTCGATTCGATATTCGAAGCCATTTTTTCTTCTTATTCGTATTCAAAAATTTCAATATTCGCACATCCCTAATGTCAAGCCAATCCAACTGCAGCATAAATCCACCTCAATCCAAGATGGCGCCTTTTGCACCGGCGAAAAGCCGATAAGATGGCTGATTTTGCCCGCAGGCAACTGAAATGTGTCCGAAAAATCGAACTTTCTGTCTTTTGAAGTCCGAAATATCTGTCGTGAATATGTATGCGTTTCTATGTGGTGACTGACGGTGCCTTATAGAGGTCCAAAATATCCTACAGGTCCGAATTATTAAGTCCGAATTATTCGTCAGCTACTGTACTGTTATACTCTGATTGCACACATGGCTTGCAGTTTATTACGATGACACCGTCAGTATGAGTAATAGCATTTTGCAGAAGAGCCATTTTGGTGGAAGTGCCTGCTTCCTCTATTACCCTTTCACCGAAAAGAAAACTCGGAATAACAGTTTGCTCATACTGCTGCTTCTGCCATCATCATCATCACCAGCCTGACTACGCCCACTGCAGGGCAAAGGCCTCTCTCATGTCTTCAGTTAACCAGGTCCTTTGCCAGCTGCGGCCACCATATCCCCGCAGACTTCTTAATCTCATCCACCCACCTCACTTTCTGCCGCTCCCTGCTATGCTTGCCTTCTCTTGGCATCCACCACTCTGTTACCTCTGCCGCTCCCTGCTATGCTTGCCTTCTCTTGGAATCCACCACTCTGTTACCTTTTAAGGCAGCGGTTATCTTGCCTTCGCATTACATTCCCCTCCCAAGCCCATTTCTTCCTCTTGATTTTGTCTAGGATGTCATCAACCCATATTTGTTTCCTCAACCGCTCTGCCCGCTTCCAGTCTCTTAATGTTACACCTATCACTTTTCTTTCCATGGCTAGCTGCGTTGTCCTTAACTTAAGCTGAACCCTTTCCTTAGCCTCCACGTTTCTGCCCCTGCTACTGCCATTCAGCAGTAACCAAAGTAGCCCTGCCTCGACTTCCTTTTAATAGAAAGAAATGTCCACTTATTTTAGATTAAGTGCGGCATCACTCTGGAATCCTTCCTCAAGCTTTGAAGGTGTATTTGGTATTTGAATTCAGCTATTGTACATGACTGCACTTTCATTGTACAAAACCGAGGCATCTGTATTGACTCCTGTGTAGCGCCAGTTCTTTGCAACATATTTATAGCGAAGTTTGACTCACTGCTACTGTGCCCACTTCAAGACACGTGTGGTCAGGGTCTTTAGATTTGTTGATGACTTTTTAGTAGTTTTAAATTTAACTTAAACTGACCAGCCCACCCTTGTGGCGGACGAGATTTTAAGCATTTTAAAGATTAAGACCATTAGGTTCCTGAGTTTAGAACTGACTTTTTTACTTTATCGACACGTGTCTTGCACATATGCACCTAGGTCTAAAAAGGCACTTTTGCCATATGAATCGGCACATTCGAAGTTGGTAAAGTGAAGCATCGCGAATTTGTGTAACGGAAAGCTGCCCGCATGCGATGCAACAAAGTCTGGCGGAGCAAGCTGACTGCTTGAAGGCCTCGGGGTTTTCCCCTTCGGTTTTGCTGGCAGTGTGTGAATCCTTGGGTGAAAAAATGAAAAAGCATTCCGAAAAACCGGCTTGCCCAGTGGAAGAGGATAGGAAGAAGGTTTAAGTGGTCCCTTACTTCCACAGGAAGTCACATGTGCTGAAATAAGTGGCTCAATAATTTGTCGTCACTTTGATGATTTCTGCCCCTCGAAAGCTCTCCGGCTCGTGCATCCAAATCTCTGGTGGCCAGCAGCAAACTGGCGCTTGCGTTACTAAGCACCAGACGAAGTTCACCAAGTGCGCAGTGAGGGTGGCTTACTCCATTCCATTGTCCTGCGGCAAAATATATATTGGCCAAACTGGAGCGTGCCTAAATGAACGTTGAAGGCAGCACAGAACAACTTTGAACTCGAGCATGGGAAGCAGTTTAGCGTTGCATGTCATGGACTGCCACTGTTCCCCTCGGTTTCACCTGGTCAGTATAATCAGTCGGGGGAAATCAAGCTGTGAGAGCGAGCTGCTGGAAGCGTTTTTAATAAGGAAAAATAAGCAGATATGTGTCAGTGATCCTTCAGTCATAATCACCGAAAAGGGGTATCAGTTTTTATCTTCGTAAATTTTTTTTCCTACACCTTGTTCAGAGTATGTGCTCGTGCAATAATGATGTATAAATGTGGCTCAGTTCATCAGATTAAATCAGTTGTAAGTGTAGTGGTGTTGTTTGTGTGCCTAACTGTCTCATCCTGTCTCAGTTCCACTGGTTGCGCCATCTGTGCATTATGAACCAACTGGCCCAGCAATTTACTCTGTTGAAAGGGAAGGGCTTTTGCATTTTCGCTCTTTAGGAGACGTAAGCGCAATCCTGTAATTTTTGCCACCAACGAAATAAAAGTGTGATGAAAAGAAATGCAAACAGCGGAGTGCCTAGGTTCCGCTCTGTTTGCGTTTCTTTCCATCGCACCTGTATCTGCATGCTAATATGCTTAACGCATCAGCTGTTGTCTTTGGGTACATGCAGGCCAACACTCTGGGGATGTGTACACCGTGGGTGAAGTGGACTTTGAGGTTGCCAGTGAACACCAGCTGCAGGTGCGACTGGATGATGCTGGCATCACCAGCCTCATCAATGTTCAGGTATGGCAAGCTCCACACGTGTTCCTTAGCCGTGCATGTCAGGCATGTTGCAACACTTGGCTAGGCTGTTGCATACTCAAATGATGCATGAACTGGAGTTGGGAGAACAGTGCCATTGAAGACTGTACTGTATTCAAATGCCATGATGCCTAACGTGTGTTTCAAAAAAAAAGTGTAAAGTTAAATGAAATTTTGATTACTAATAATGTGGACTTGCAAAGATCTGTAATAATAATCAGAACATGATAAATAGCTGTGTTCATCTCTGCTCACCCAAGATGTACTTTTCTAGATCTCGGTAGTTTTCTCCCAACTCTTTCTAGATATGCAATTCAGATATGCAATGGCTGGGTTCTTTGAGAAGGTATTGTGTCCATCATGGTTCTTGCTCTGTGTTCCCAGCCATCTGTACTGTACAGCTATCTGTACAGCTATCTGTACAGCTATCTGTTCTGCTCTAGTTGGTAAACAGCGTTCTAGTGAGAAAAGAAATTTTATTTTATTGAGCGCTATAGTTGCTGATTTGTGCAACTGCACTATCCTTGTTTTGTATAGCATGAAATTTACTGTCATGTGTCAACATAGCATGTTGCATGCCGTGACATCCTTGCTGACTTTATTTTCACGCACATGAGAGTCGCTTACTAATAGTTGGGACATATTCATAGAATAACAGCGAAACGGTTCCAGGCCAAAGAAGACACAAAGAAGGAAAGGCTTACTTATAGGTTCAAATGGGCAGAAAACGGAATGAATAAAAAAAAATTCACCTGCCCATCTGCATGACGAGTGGTTAGTCTTGTTATTCGGGTCATGATTATTTACCAAACTTTGGAAGTGCCACAGGAGTCCTCCCCTCTGCTTTGCTGGCTTGTGGTATGCAGATTCAAGTGGAGGACGTCAATGACTGTGCGCCCACCTTTCCGGAGGACCCCATGCACCTGTCCATTGCAGAAGACACTGCTCAGGGCAGCATGGTGTGGACATTTGCTGCCCAGGATCTGGACAGTGGAGATAATGGCAAGGTCTGTGCTGCTGTGGACTTGTTAGGAGCCTTTATTTGTATTGTTCACCAAAAGCAAACCTCCAGTCGAGCCCGCTTATAACAGTCCCACTTATAAGGAACACTCAGTACGAACAAAGATGACTTGACTATCATAATTTAAATTAGGGCTATTGCGCCTAATATCGGATGTAACGAACGCCTGCGGACACAAAATTTGGTTGCAGCCAACACACAGGCACTTGGAACTCACACCGGGGCATGCTGAGCGCTCTTCATTGCGCCCTATATGAACGTCGATACTGCTTTTGCATTTTGTGCATAAGACCTTGAAAAGGATGTGGGTTACGCGAAGAAAAAAAAAAACGTCTCCACAGTTTTGTTGCCGTCTGTTTTAGTCCGAAAAACCGAACTTTTAGACCCCACAAAGTCCGAAATATCGGTCGTGATAATGTACGCGTTCCTATGAGGTGTGCGACGGTTCCTCAGCAAAGTCCAAATTATTGGAGTCCAAGAAATCGGCCAGCTACTGTACTAATCAGAAGACATGGTACCTGCAATTTCTGGGATAGATTTTTGCGTAGACCAACTTTGCAACGTGCGCATTACGTTGCTCCGGACAGAGGCACTTATCCGGCAATAGCCAGCACGAGGTGCGACGAGATGTGAGCATGCCCTTTTGCACCGCCAGATGCGCTGCTGTGTAAATGCTTGGGGTGCACCTATTTTCAGAGAGAGCAGGTTTAAATGGGCACAACTACTTTCATCTAAACAGGCGAAAAGGTAGCAGAGAAGTGTGTGGAGGCGCACCCCCGTGCCAAGATCACGAGTGTTAGCAAATGGTGGCGCTCTTCGAAATGAAGACTGATCAAAACACTTCACGATGCCAGCTTTCTCATTGCGGTACCTACAATTACTGGCATTTCACTTTTAATCTAATTTCAGCTGTGAAAGGGTGTAAAATATAAGGTACGGCCTGCTTCGAAGTTGGTTTCCAGCAGCACCACAACTATGAAAGCCAACGTCTACGGAGCGCTCACCTCAGTCATGTCAGTAGTTCTGCATTCTTAGTATCTTTTTCGCTATCTTCACCTTTCATGCCTTCCGTGCGGCAGATGCAGCGCAGTTCCCGCTGCGGCGTGTTCGCTCTTGCATCTTGGCATCGTCCCATCTTGTGCTCTCGTCGCCCAAGTGCTGAACTGTGCAGCCGCCGAAGGCTGAGTTTGTAGACGTGGCCACAGTGCATGTGCACTCTGCGTTCAGATATCCAGGGTGGTGTGATCGTGCAGAAATGTAAGACCATTCTAAAGACCATCGATTGCTTCATTAGCAGCTTATTTTCTTGAATAGTTAGACTTCGAAATACTTTGAAAATATTCGTGGTTTTCGGAATATTGCTATTCACTCCAAAGTGCGAACCAAATACCGCATTATTCACTTCGAAGTGTCAAACATTCGATATTCACACAGCTAGATTAAATGTTACAAACTGAAACAGCCAAGCGCCTACTTCTTCAAACATGTGTGCTTGTACTGCTCCTGGCAAAGGCAGCTGCAATAAGCAAGAGCAGTAATGCAGAAAGAAAAAAAACAGGAGGCAGAAAGTCGGGAGTGGTAGGGGTGTGGACAGCCGTAAGCTTTCCAACCAGAACAATGACGAGATTACAAGCATGCACTGGGGAACTCTGCTGTGACCCTGCCCTTTTAATGTGACAGCATTAGAAGCCTCATCTGGAGAAAAAAATGTGTCGTTGGTCATAAAATTCGCTCTTTGGCTGGAGGGACGTCACTTCCCTCCAGCCAAAGAGGGATTTTTGTGCTCAATTCCAGCAAAGGTGTCAACAGCTTCTAATGATATCGCATTGCCAACACAATGTAATTAGGTGTCCTTGTGGATTTTAGCCACACCTACATTGCCTGTGACATTTATGTGTGGAATGACGATTCCATCAAAATGCATGGCTGCAAGGGTTCACATGGCTTTGCACAGTATGCCAAGCAGCAGGCAATTCATTAAGTGTTTCTGCACATGCAGCTGGTGTACCGGCTGGAAGAGGAGTGGCCGTCTGTGGGCGCCTTTGAGGTGGAGCCGTCCTCTGGGCAGTTGGTGGTGCGTGCACCCTTGGATCGGGAAGCCCAGGCCTCCTTCGTGCTCGTAGTGTCAGCACAGGATCAGCCGGCGACTGGCAACCCCCTGGTGGCCCGAGTCACCTGCTTTGTCACGGTAGAAGATGTTAATGACCACAGCCCAACATTTGCTTCGGCTGCAGAGGCCAGTGTTGCTCCAGATGCACCCATTGGCGCCATCCTGCTACAACTCATTGCTGTCGATCTGGATGCTGGGGAAAACGGCCATGTCTCTTACCACATGGCAAGTGGCAATGAGGCGGGCTACTTCTCCCTCAACCATGGCACAGGTAAGCCTATGAAGTTTGTTTTATTGCATTAAAGCGTTACACAAAATTATGTGCAGGAGTGGGTCTCGTAGTCTGTGACTGTGCCGCACGTGCCAACTGCTGGGCGTTTATTTCTGAAAACTACTGGGCAACCCATTGTCACACATTGTCACCACAACTGCAACATTTATGTTGCCATCTAACTGAGTAGTCACAAAACAACACACGTTGTCTGGTACAGTGTCTATGTGATTCATGGCACCAGATTTACAGATTACTAATGAGTGTACTCTAGTTGGGTGAGTTGGACAGTGGTATTGCCAAACTTTTGCAGCGCTGTCAAAATGGTTACATGTGAAACACATACTGCTGCTTCTGTTGTCAGGGGGCATGCAGATTGACAACAAGGTACAACTGAGTTAGCAGCTGTTCCCCTTCGGTCTGTGCTGCTGGTGGTTATGTAATGGAGCCTTATTGCACTTGCCAAAACACCATGCCATTAGTAACAATCCTGCGCTCATGTTGGTTGTCACTGAGGTGGTGAAAACAGCGGTAGCTTTCGTTTTGACATACCGCTTTCTAATCAACACTGCTGTCATGCGTGGAAGCCACTGCAGCTGGTGCTTAACCTGTTCTTGCAGTGCTGTGTGGGGAAGCAAATATGACTGTGCTAGTAAGTGGTTTATTAAAATAATAATAAAAACGAAGGAAAAGATTTTTGCTAGCCCCAGCATCTGCCACTGATACTGCAACACCTGAGCTAGGGCAGCGGAATTAAAGGATAGCAGGCAAAATGGAGAATTGAAATGAAAGACGTGAGGAGACAGGAAGAGAGGGTAGGTTGCAGAGGTAATACAGTAAAACCTTGATAATTTGAACTTGGTTAATTCGAAATCCCGGATAATTCGAAGGTTTTCTGCGATCCCGTATTTACAATGTAAATTTGGCCGGATAATTCGAACAGGTGGCCTGCGCCAGCCCGGTTAGTTTGAAAATTTAGAGTGCTATGCGGCAATGCCTGATCCATGTTTTGCCGCCAACCCGGTGAAACTACGACCCTACGGAGCCGCGAGGCAAAGTCACATAGCAATGGCGATGATTAATAGGCGAAGCGCCCCAGCCGGAGCACTCTCGGCACAAAAATCGGTCCACAGTGCGTCTCGCGGACCGCCGAAACGCGCGCCTGCAGAGAAGACGTGCTTCACTGCAACGCGGCGGGCATACCGGTTTTTATCACGTGATTTCGCCCCCATTCCATCCCACGGTGTGCTTTACCCTCTCTTCGCACAGCATCAGCGGGGGCACGTGTTCCGTACCGCGACCGCTCTTCCCCCGTGCCTCCAACACTGCAAGTATGCCGCCACCACCGGCACGCAGGTCTCGCCTGCACCATTTCTTTGTGTTGTGCGCGGCAGTTAGGGGTCGGCTACTGTGCCGTTGTTTTTTTTGGGCTGTGCAGAAGTGCTAGCTTTGTGATCGTAACAGGGAACGAAATGCTGAAGTACAAGACTTTAATGCTGCAGCAGAAGTTCTGCTTGATCCAAGAAACAGGCAAGAACGGCTGTTCTAAGACAGAGTTGGCTAAAAGGCACGGCGTGCCCCTCTCGACGTTGTCCACAATACTGAGCAACAAGTCGAAAATACTAGAGGCTTATGGCAAGACATATTCTTCGAAGCGGTCACGAGTGCGGACTCCCATGTATCAAGATGTGGAATCTGCTCTGCTTTGCTGGCTGCAGAAAGCAAACGCAGCCCACCTTCCTGTCAGTGGAACGCTATGCGGGAGAAGGCCAACAACCCAGCTCTACAACTTGGGCACGAAGAATTCAAGTGCAGCAACGGATGGTTGTGCCGTTTTAAAGAATGCAATAATTTGACATTTCTCACCATCTGTGGCGAGAGCGCAGCACTAGCGAGAGCGTTTTCGAGGATTGGAAAAAGCACACTTTGGCGCCGATGCTTAGCGAGTACAGTGCAGACGACGTTTACAATCTTGACAAGGCTACTCTTTTTTTATAAGATGCTGCCAACAAAAACAATCGCAGTGAAGAACACCACAATCAAGGGTAGAAAACAGGCCAAGGACAGGATTACCTTGCTGTTCGGCGCGAACATGTGCGGTAAACACAAGCTGACGCTACTGGTCGTCGGGAAGACGGGGAAGCCTTGCTGCTTCAAAAATGCGCAGCTGCCGCCAAAGGATGAACTCGTGTACAGGCACAGTAAGAAAGCCTGGGTGACAGGTGCAATATTTGAGGGCGACAGGTGCAATATTTGGCCGCAAACTTGACCACAAGTTTGCGGCCACAGGCAGGAATGTCCTATTTGTCGTCGACAACTGCCCGGCACATGGTGACATCCCACATCTCCAGGCCATCAGGATGGTATTTTTACCTCCGAACACCACTTCGATCTCACAGCCAATGGACCAAGGCATCATTCACCACACAAGGAAGATTTATCGGCACCACCTGCTCAAACGCATGCTCCTTTGCTATGATAATGGCAAGAAGTATTCCATTGACCTCCTCGGAGCCATATGCGGAGGCATATGGCTCCATGAGGCCCCATGAGGCACAAGTGGAGCCCACATTGATCAGGCGGTGTTTTGAACATGCTGGTTTTTCCAGTGAAAGCACTGTTGATGCCGATGCAGACTACCCATGTACGCTTGACGAAGAAGGAGCAGAGTTTTGCGACCGCATCAGTGCAGGAGGGTGAATCCAACGCAGTCGGCTTCACCGAGTATCTGCACTTTGAGAGTGATGAGCAGACAGGCTACTCAGACTTGGAGAGTGAGATTACTGTTGCGAACATGTGCGATGACAGTGATGATAGCGACGACGACACCGATGAGCTTCCCCGAGCACCTGCTCTCGGTGAAGTTATCGGATCACAACGTTATCCGTAGTTTTGTTTAGTGCCATGGTGGAAGTTCTGAAATGTTTCAGCTAGTTGACCAACTCGAGAACATGACCTTCGGTGCCGCAAACTACCGGACGCGACAAATGAGCATCTGCCGAATAAAGGTAGCGCGTTCCTGCAACAAATTTTTTTGCCTGAGTCGTATTTTTTGGTGTATTCGGTTAATTCGAAAAACCACTTAATTCGAAGATTTTTCGCGGTCCCGATGACTTCAAATTAACAAGGTGGTACTGTATACTCAAAAACTAATTACACAATAATAAGAATGTACAGGTTGTGTGCGATTAGTTCATGATTGATAAAAACATGCGCACAGCACAATGTTCACTACAGCTGGAGTGGAGGTTCAAATGAAAATTGGATTTTGAGGAAAGGGGGAGTAATTTTCTCACATCTGGGTGGTGTCCCATAGGGTAAGGGAAGGGAGGAAAGTGGGAGTGAAAAAAAGAAAGAGGTGGGCATAGTGGAGTTTTCCAGAATAATTTCAATCGAAATATTTTTTATATTCTACCTGCTCACTATACAACAAAGTTTTGTAGTATTATCAAAAAGAGTGTGTGACTGCTAGCACATAATTCTGCAAAAAATGCTAAAATTCATAGTTTATTGTGGAATCTCGGGAAACTAATGGTCTTAGGCTTGGCACACAATGGCCAGTGACCCACAAACAACCATGCACCAACAGCCATGATACACATGGTTGTGGCTTTTTGTACGGTTCAGCTCATGATGTGGCAAAAATTGTTGCAGGGCTGCTGACAGTGGTACGATCACTGGCAGAGTTACCCGAGCGGCTTACCCTCAATGTTACGGCCAGTGACAACGGGACACCACGTCGCAGCACACATCAGGAGCTGCGTGTGCGCCTCAGCGAAGCACCACGTCGGCCACCTCGCTTTGACCAGTCGCACTATTCAGCTAACATATCTGAGGATGCTTCTGTGGGCACTGCTGTGCTCACTGTTCGCGCATCAGGTGTGTACGCATTTTGTTAATCTGTATTGCTGTCAGAAGTGCCACATTTTGCAACTCTGTGAGAAGGCAGGTGTGTACACGCATAAAAATGAAGGACTGTAGCATCAGAGCATGCACCCTTTTAAGCGTTCTGCACTTAATTTATGGCCCTCCTTCAAGTCCTTGTGCTGACTAACTTATTTGCTTGAATACAGGTTAAGTGCTGTTTTATTTATTTACTTTTTTCAGAATTATTTTTCGAATGTAGTCTTTCAGAAATATTGATATGGTATTCCATAACACTCACCATACAACAAGCACATTCACATAAGAGTATGTTGAAGCAAACCACTGGACCCAAGTTTGTTGCTCACAAAGCATGCCGCGAAATTGCAGATTCTTATAGAAATGCGAAGTCCAACCCCCTCTGCGATGAATGCCACTAAAGAAAAATTTCCACCACAACGAAGTATTTAAGATTCTCCATCAGCAAATCATACAAGGCAATACAATTATTCCCTCCACAACAGACAATTTTAATGCATTATCATTAGAACATTTATTCAAACAAAAATGCGGCAGTGGCTGTCTGTCGGTGGCCGGTCTCCGAGAAAGCAGAAAAAAAACTTGCCATATTTATGGCCTCGAACGGGATTCGAACCTGCGGCAGCGCAAACAGCTCAGCCTCACTGGCCACTGCTTTAAACAGCGCAGGCATTGGTACAGGTTTTCGCCATGCATCTTAAACTGCCGGCCTTTCGGGTTGTGCTTTGAATATCGTCGCCTGTACCAACTTTCATCCGCTCTCAAATGCAAAAGCATGCGGCCGATTGCGGGATGATGATGGTGATGGCCTTCCATTTCGAAACAGGTGGTCACAATCAGATTTGAAACACCAGTGCCATCTCACAAGCATGAAGTGAGTCACATGGAACGGTGGGAGATTTGAACCACTGCAGCAGGGCAACGAGGAACTTTAAATGCCGTTCGTCTAAATGATTTCAATTCGCCATAAAAAGCACTCACAAAATCTGAGCCAACTTGCTAACGCCTTCCCTGTGCATCAGTTACATTGATCGGGCATGAATTTTTTGCTCTTAGGTTTCACTTTAGCAAGGTTTTTCTGAGCAAGCAGCCGTATTTTTTTTTTTTTTACGCTTGCTGCACTGACGAAGGCACGACAGAAATCAGTTGTTTGTTCATTTCACTGTGAAGTTGTTGTGTCAGTGGTAACAAGTAGCAGCGTTAGGCCTTTCATGATAAGTGGTGGCTACTTTTAAACAGGTTTCGTGGCAGCTTCACTGCACATCTTGCGAGGCCTAGCAGCACCGAGAAAGCCACTAGCTGCAGCAAGTGGTTTGGCATGCTGGCAGGTAGCATATCACTGCAGGAAGTATGCTGTTGACTTGAGTGCACCTTAGCCTTGCTTTTGAGCCAAAAACAAGCATCGTAATAAATATTGCTTTTATTTGGTGCACCTAGTGGCACACCCTGTACAGGCACTGGTGTGTAAATGGGCGGAGAGGCGGCAGTTGTAGACAGAGTGTCAACAGAATGAAATGTCGGTGATATATTCATAGCATTTGTTGCAAAATGTCTTCATAGAATTGGAGCAACCGCATTTCTGCGGTGTCATCGAAAGCGTTGACGTTGAGGTGCAGGTAACCCCTATCTAACGCATGATGACATGAACGCACTTGCGCCTGGTCAGTTCCAAAATGCCTCCTGGGAGCACGGTCTCAATACAACCTCTCACCGGACGAAAACAAAACGTTCATTCTTTGAGATTTCCGCAATACCACAAAAGTTGCACCACAGCATCGATCTTGGTGTAATAAAAGACCAGAGCCGACATATTTTTGGAAATAAACATTGTTCATGAATGAACTATCCAATCTGATGTGTCATTGTTCTGGTCTGATTTCATGACAATGTTTCGCTTCAGTGAAAATTTTTGCGTATCCTGTGAATTTGGTTGTAGCGGGTTCCGACTACATTCATCTCTGCATTGGCATGTTTCTTTTGCCCAGTGCTTGTAACTAAGTTTTCCAAGGGTGACAGTGTGCGCTGTTTGTTATGCGCAGGAGGTGGCAACCTGTCGTACAGCCTGCCAGCTGGGGGTGGCCACTTTGGTGTTGATGTGAGTACGGGTGTGGTGCGCACACTGGCACCACTCGACCGAGAGGCGCAGGCTCAGCACGAATTTGTGGTGTTCGTAAGTGACGGGCACAACCAGGCAGACAGTTGCCTGGTGCTGGTGCGGTTGCTGGATGTCAACGACCAAAGCCCTGAATTTGATGACTCGTGCCGAGGCTTGGCTGTACCTGAGAATGGACCACCCGACGTGCACACCCTGGTTGCTTGGGACCGCGATGAGGGCCTCAACGCCCGTCTGCTCTACTCCATTGCAGGTGCAGTCACCATTTTTACTCTCTACCACCTGCCACCATGGAAAGCTGTGAATTACGTTTCAGTTTGTGCGCTGCTCTTAATGTTTGCAGCATGTACAGTAAAGCCTCGAAAATTAGAGCCTTGTTAATCTTAAATCTCAGGTAATTTGAAGAATTTCTGCGATTCTGTAATATCTGATCTCAATTCTACTGGTGAATTCAATCAAACGAGTAGCCTGCACCAGCCTTTTTCATTCCAAGATACGGAATGCTGTGCAGGGATTCCCAATTTCTTATCAAACCCGGGGAAGCGATGGCCCTTCGGAGCAGTGAGGCAGTGCCACAGAAGGATGCCGATGCTTGATATAAAAAGCACCCTAGACCCAGTATTTCTAGCACAAAAACGAGTCCATGATATGGCTCGTGGACTGCCAAAGTGCTTGCCTGCAGAGCAGACAATGGGCTTCACTACGATGCAGCAGGAAATACCAGTTTAAAAGTCGTGCTCGTGGCGCTTCATCAAGGCAGCGTCTAGCGGGGGCACTAACATCGTAGCACCTGCCATCTCTAGTACATTCAGTGTGTCCCACGATGCGGTCCTTCTTGTTCCGTGCCGGCAACAGGCTGAATTGTGCCATTTTTTGCGTGGTACAGCGTAGACCGCTTATAATGCATACCGCGGGAGTCGGCAAAATCTGCATTATAAATGGTACTGCACTGTAACCAAAATGTACATTTTCCGTGCATTCGCGTGTTCAGAATAGCCAGCCTACCTTTCAGAGTGCACCTGAAAATGCATGACTTGCGCAACACTGAAATCACAGGCAACAAAGAAGTTTATTTGACCTTTTTGTCGAAGCATTGTAATGAGTGAAAGAACGTTATTTTAGTCTGGTGCGGCGACCGAACTGCGTTGCTAATGACTTCATCTTAAAAAACAGTGAGGCACTTGAGCGCTTGCTCGCTGAGGTTTCTCTGAGCGTAGTGGAGGGGCAGTTTGTTGCAACCGTCGAGCGCATCTTTGCACGAAACTCCTGCGGCACTTTCGCCACTTCGTCAGGCTCATCCTCGAGTAGAGGCTCAAAGCGACCGTGCACCACTGCCACGATGTCTTCGTCTGTGGCGGCTACTTCACACACAACGCCGTCGGGGTCAGCGATGACGATGAGCTTATCTCGTGCGGGTCCTTGAAATGCTGAATAGAGTCGTTCACTGGGTTGAAACCATCATGCCCCAAATTGATTGCAAGGCACCTGGCCTTGGCTTGCAATATCCAGCCACTCACAGGAACGCTCTTGGCCCAGACCTCACGAAACCATGCAGACAAAGCGGCGACATCTTCGTACTTCGAAGCACGAATCCGCTTCCTTGCAAGCAAAGAGGTGACTTCCTGTAGCTCTTGTCGCAACTTGTCGCTGTTCTTCCAAATGGCGGACACATTAGCGTTGGCGACACCGTACTTCCTTGCCACCGTAGCCTTTTTCAAACCAATCTCGACGCGCCTCACAGTGCTCAGCTTGGTTTCGAGAGTCTGCCATTTCCTGGCGTTCGGAGGCTCAGACGCCATCGGAACTGAAGACAGCCGAGGCTGGTAGACTTGCCTACGTTGTCAACATTTAGCTACTTGCAGTGCCATGCCATGCGGCTGCGGCCGCCGCTCCAGCATGCACTTCTGGCCGTGCCATCATGTGCTTCCCAGCTTTGTCCAATCAGAGTCAGTGTGCCCAATGGAGGCGCAACGGAGAGTGAGAGGAAGGACGCCTACTTTGGGACTTTTTTTCCATCCTCTCCTGCCTTTAGCCTTGCGTTGAACCAATCTGACATCGCTCCCCCGCTCCGCCTGTTGCCCCCCTCCTTGCCCAATCTGGGAAGCATGCTCCTCGCGTCCGCCAGTACCAACTGGCCCGCGCCGGTTAGCGGGCCGCCAGGCTGTCAAAAAACTGCATTATACGCTGTCTTCTGTTACGCGTTGCTGCGTATTAAGAAGTACGCCAATATATTTAACTGTATGGGAAGCTAGGCGGTTTTCACAAAAAGCCGCATACAATGCAGTCCCGCATTATAAGCGGTTACGTTATAAATGGTCTGCGCTGTATGCTGTGGTTAGGGGGTTAGGTTACCACCATCTCTGATTACTATAATTGCATTGTTTGTCCAATGAGGGTAGCATGTTCTTGCAACGAAATATTTTGTTTGGGTCCCATTTCTTTGTTGAGCTCAGTTAATTCGAAAATCCACTGAAGTCGAATATTTTTTTATGGTCCCAGTGATATTGAATTAATCGACAAGGCTTGACGGCATGTGTACACGTGCAGCAGCACATCAGTTGGGAATGAGAATCTCAGAAAAATGTACTCCTTATCAGACGCGATGCCTTGGGACTTGAAATAAGAAATAATCTCAACAAAACAAATTGGTTGTACCTGAGTTCTATTTAACAGAGTCACTTTTCTTGCTCAGGCAAGCCAATTATGTTACGAGAAGACATCCAGCCTGTAACTGCTTGCAAATGTACTCCATTCCGCTTGTTCGTGCTGGGTTAATCAACTCTACCGCAGTTAAATCTCGTCACTATGAACATGAGAATTTACTGGCTTTTTACAGATCATATGGCTGACATTTCAATTTCAGTTTAATTCAGTTTTATTTTGCCTTTTTCTACTTAAATTGCTGATGTGAAAATGCCTGTGTTATCAACGCAGCAATATTATGAATCCATATTTTATATTGTCAGCTTTTAAATCGGTCAGCAGCTGTGACAACTGCTGAGCATTGATGAAAGCCAACACCAGTGGTTACGCTCAGCTTGGATGCATATTGATTCTGCTGTGTCCCTCCTAATTTTTATTGTCATCATTTTTGTCTTTCTGTCTTGCGCCCCCTAAGCGACAGGCGTGGTGCACTTCCCACTGTGGCAAGTTCAATTTTTGCATGTGGGTTTAATATAAATGCATTGCCAAATCACGTGCGCCTTTCATTTGAGAGAAATGAGTTCACAAGTACATTCGAGACAAAGATGTGCAAAATTATTTTCAGACTTTCGTTGTAACAGTTTTTCTTCCTTTGTGCCGGACGGCTGTGAGCTCATCCTCTGGCCACTCCTGGTAGCAGCATAGGACACTAGGTAGATTTTACTGAAGGCATTCTTTTTCTCTCCTTTTTTTTTTTCAGAGGGTAACGTGGGAGACAAGTTCCGTCTGGAGCCCCGCACGGGCCGGTTGACAAGCGCCCCATTGGACAGGGAGTCAGTGTCCGAGTACCGGCTGAGTGTTCATGCTACAGACCAGGGCAGCCCCGCACGGACCGGCAGCTGCACGCTGCTGGTGACTGTGCTGGACGAGAATGACGAGGCACCACGCTTTGAGCAAGCGGTGTACAGTGCCAGCGTGGCCGAGGATGCTGCCCCCAATACAACTGTGCTGGCTGTGCGGGCTCACGACCCTGATTTGGGACCTGGTGGTCGCGTCTCATACTCGCTGGCAAATGAGACAGCAGCCCTGTTTCGGATAGACAGTGACACTGGCGTCCTCACCACTACGGGGTGCGTACAACCCACAGATGATTACTACATGTCAGGCAGTTTAGCTTCTTTTTTCACAAAGGTTTGAAAGCTAATCTTTTTCATGGGCAGGACACAGTGGCGTATATTGCCGCATATAAGTAAGTCGATTCCGAATATAAGTTGATTCCTTTACTCCCAGCCCTTGATAACTAAAAACAGTTGACTTCAAACACAAGTCGACGCATACTGCATCATTCTCCCACCCCTTGTGGGATGGCATCGCGCTGTGTGCGGCACAATGCAAAAAACGCATGCCTATGCAATCGCAAGGCCAGCAGTCGTAGGCAAATAGAGATCAAAAACGATGAAACGGCGCTCCATCCTGCCTTCCATACTTGCGTTCAGCCAGCTGACTAAAGGCAAACCGAACTGCCAACAGTCCTGTAGTTTTGGATTCCTGCACGTGTACCCTCAGGAAGTCACCTGAACTTTGCTCTCACGCTGCCTACTGCTCATCAGGGACAATGACTGCCATCATGAATGAGCTGGTTAGAGGGCGTACAAATAAAATTTTTGTAGTGATACCGATGTGCACATGAATTAGCAATTTATTATTATTATTCTTTTTTACACTTGGGGCTCTATGCGTTCGCCAGGAATGGTCACCGGCATAAGGTGCATACTACCTGCGGCTCGGTCGAAACTACCTTCCACAAATAGGTCGACATTGCATATACCATATTCACTCGCGTAAATTGTGCACACCTCCCAACTTTTTATCTTCTTTAGTTTTTTTTTAGTTAAAAAAAAAGACTTTTAATCACATATTTGGCGCTCCCTACTGCACCAGACCATCAGCATGCACGTGGGTGCGTGCAAGGCAGGCTTCGAAAGGTCAGCAGCGCCGCCCCATCGCCTTGCGCAGCTGCAATAGGTGCGAGTGGTGAGGGGATGAATTGTGTGTTGTTTACCTGGCTCGCTCACGCTGGCAGTCGCTTTTCCAGACAAACCGTGTGCTGTTCAGTTTGCTGCCAGTCAGCTGGGCCACAGCGAAGGCACCGTTTTATCACTTTTCATATCTATTTGCCTCTGACTGCTGCCTTTGTAATTGTATCATTGTGCGTTTGTCGCTTTAGCTGCATGCGTGCCGTCATGCCATCCTGCAGGGAACTACGTAACGTGGGGTGGACGGAGGGGTATGAGTCTTCATGTGGTGTCAACTTTATTTTGGCAGCGAGAGGTGTGAGTTGGGGGGTCGATGTATATGCAGCAATATACAGCATATATTGCATGTTTTTTTTTTTTTTTTCTAGGACGTGTTCACAGAGTTTTCGCATAATCTGTGCACCCCCTTTTGAAGCTTCAGTTTAAAGAACAAAAGTGCACAAATTATGCAAGTAAATATGGTAGGTGGGCCCCCAAATTTTAGACTGCCATTTTTGAAAAGAACAAACTTATACATCACAATATAAAGTAATTTTTTTCATTGAATGGCCAAGGTTAAGACCCTTAACTTCCCACAGTGGGAAAGGAGGGTGACACTCGGAGACGACATGCATAAAGAGTAGCAGCAGCAACATGAACTATGAAAAGTGCATTACACCTGCTTGAATGAGGAAGTAATGCAGGTTATGTAGGCCAAGTAGGGGGCCCTTTGATACACCCATGGTGCAGTATAATGGTTGCACTGTCCTTTATTTCTTGATTTTATGTGTATTAAAAGGAAGTCACTTGCTGTTTAGATTAATACCTCTGATGCACAGGTGTTTTCCAATGTAAGTCAGTTCAGCGGCACTCGACTTGAGTAATAGTTGGACAGTGTCACACGGCAGTGTCAGCTGCCATTGAGCTCCCAACCACAGTGCAGTTGTGATTAGCTGTCCCATTTGAACACTTATGCTCCTGCTACACAGGTGTTTCGGATACCCTCGAACCGAATGTCATTAGATTCAACTGCAGAACTTGTGCTGCTGCATGAAGATTTTCGAAGGCATGCAATTCAGATGACATTTGAGCCGACAGAGGCCCGCGGAGACGTTAGAGATTTTGGAATGCCTTCGAAACATGAACCCAGCCTGCTCCGACCAATAGCTGTTGCCATCGCTTTGTGCTGCGTACAGCTGCACTGTGTGACTACTTCGGCTCTATGGCTGTTAATTTTTATATCTGCTGCTTGCTTTCTTCCGCTGCTGGTTTAGCAAGTGCAGCCGTCTACTGATTTGTGGGACTTTGGGGGACACAAAAATTTGTTCGAATAATCAAACAGTCTGAAAGATCCGTAAACTTCAAAAAATTACTTTTTTGCGAAAAACTGGCTTTAAAAATTATGAACTTCACCATTTCCCATGTTTTGTTTGCAAGTGACAGTATTGGATTGTATTTGACTTAGAATTGTACTTTTCTCAAATCCACACCACCTTACATCATCGATACCAGACTGCGGCATGGCCATTGGTCAGGCTGCGAGCATGCCGCAATGCATGCAAAGCAAGAACAGCCTGCTTTCATGAGCGGGAAGAAGTGAGAGGAAGCAAGCACCTCCAACTTCACCCCCACTTTCACGTCCTGGCATCTGCCCTGCACCGCAGGTGGCCTTGGGCTGTGGCGGATGCTGCAGCTGTCCCACTTTCAATGCGATTGATTGCGCGCTGTTCTTTGTAGGCTACGTTGATGGCAACGAAAAGCATGCCATTAACTTGGGTGGCAAAATTGAGGGAGAAATAGCCCAACCTATTCAGTGCTTAAAGTCTGGCTCTATCGCAAGGGTCTGGCGGCCTGTTTTACTCGTTGCTTTATGGGGAGAAATCATTTTTAAAGGTCATTTGCTGAATTTATGACACAGACCTGAAGCAAACCCTAAGCTCTGGCGTTGTGCTCATTGTTGTTGTGTAGCCTTGGAGCCAAGGGCCAGCTCTGGACTGACTCGTGGTGTGAGGGCATGGGTTTTCCTTTTCCTTGCGGCCTTTGTGTAGTGCTGCCGACTTTTTATTTTTCTTCATCTCGGGCTTTGTTAGTGATTCTGACTAAAAACAACAGTGCAATTTTTAAAATGATAGAGAAGAAATATTCCGACCACAACTGAGAAGAAGAATAAATAATGGTTACCAGCTTTGGGTTCATGCAGTCCCTACATTATGAAATCTAAGGTTCGACGAAATCTCGTCTGGTCGGGTGAATACATTGGCGAAAATAACGAAGCGCCGACCAAAAGGTGTTGTCAAGATGGAAGGACGTTTCGACTTCCACACGGAAGTCTTGTTCACTGATGGAAAAATTTCGCACACAAAGCTTAAGTACGTTGTGCTAATCGTCGCAGGCATCTAGCGTACGAGGGCGGTAGATTGCCGATGTTACGGTTGAGCGTCTGATCTGCTGTCTGGATAAACAGAGACTCCAGATATTGGCGTGACATCCAGTTTTTCTCACGGCTGATAATTGCCGCTTCTTCCCGTACATGCGACTTCCCGCACGTACATGCGACTCAAGCGGGACCCTACACTCAAGGTAGAGCGAGAGTTGCAAAGGCTTTTGACAGACGTCTTCCAGTTTGTTCCACCACAGCACAGGTCGTTATATTTCACGCTGCTCTGCCACAATGGATCTGCCCCTGCTTTATATGGCCTCCCGAAGATCCACAAGCCAGGCGTTCCAATGCGACCAATAGTGGATTTTACCCGCTCTCCCTTGTACCGGCTTTCAGGCTACTTGCACAAAGTTTTTTCGCCACTCGTTGGCAAGAGACCGACTTTCGTACGCAACTCCTTTGATTTTACTGAAAAAATACGCGAAATCACGATTGACAGCGACGAGATAATGGTGTCATTTGACGTCAGATCACTGTTTACCAGCGTACCCGTGGATCTGGCGGTGGAGGTATGCCGTTCAGCGCTTCGAGACGACGACGGACTGAGTGCTAGGACACCCATCGATCCATCGGACCTGTTGAAGCTTCTGCAGTTTTGCTTGAAGAACACGTACTTCATCTTTCGGGGCACTGTCTACAAGCAGGTTCATGGCACTGCCATGGGAGCATCTATCTCGGTCACAACCGCAAACCTCACAATGGAAGCACTGGAAAGCCGCGCTTTGGCTTCGTTCGAGCCGCGCTCAAAGGTCTTCCTGCGGTACATTGATGACTGCTTTTGCATAATCAAAAAGAATGCCTTGGCTGCTTTCACGAACCATTTGAACAGCATGGAAGATTCCATCCAGTTTACCATCGAGGAGGAGATTTCTGGCCGTCTTCCTTTTCTGGACGTCATGGTGGAGTGACGTGATGACCGCCTATCATTCAAGATGTACAGAAAGGACACGCACACAGGCCAATACCTTCACTTTAATTCAGTCCATCCTACGTGCCATAAGCGCTCCGTCGTTTCTACCCTCGTCCGTCGTGTGGAAAGAATATGCTCGAAACCCGAAGAAAAAAGCCTCTGACATACGCCAAGTGCGACGCGAGCTCAACAATTGTGGCTACCCACAGCACTTCGTGAACGCTGTAATACAGCAGACAACGAGACCAGCTCAGCCCGTTCGCCTACCTTGCCGTGCCCGAGCTGCAGTACCCTATGTGCCAGGCGTGAGCGAGTCATTGGCCCGCATTTTTCGCACCTACGATGTGCATATAGCTCACGTGCCTGCGTGCAAGCTTCGTCACGAGTTGGTGTCCGTAAAGGACAAGCTAAAAAAGGAAAAGTTTCCTGGAGTAATTTATAAAATCCCCTGCTCAGACTGCGATCACTCCTACATAGGTGAAAGCGGAAACTTTGAAAGATGGCTGAATGAGCACAAGAATGATGTCAAGAAAAAGAAGGCTTGTTCCAACGCACTGGCTGAACACGTTGAAAACACGAAGCATGATATCGCTTGGGAAGAAGCGGCAATTATCGGCCGTGAGAAAAACTGGATGTCACGCCAATATCTGGAGTCTCTGTTTATCCAGACAACAGATCAGACGCTCAACCGTAACATCGGCAATCTAGCGCCCTCGTACGCTAGATGCCTGCGACGATTAGCACAACGTACTTAAGCTTTGTGTGCGAAATTTTTCCATCAGTGAACAAGACTTCCGTGTGGAAGTCGAAACGTCCTTCCATCTTGACAACACCTTTTGGTCGGCGCTTCGTTATTTTCGCCAGTCCCTACATTCTAGCATGGGGGGTCTCAGGTCACCCCGAGACTGTTCAAGCCAGTCCGTCTGATGACTCTGTTTAGATGCAAGATGGTGCCTTTCATGGCAGAGGGGAACTGGCGGGAGGAACTTGGTTGCAGCAGCGATGCCCACTCACGTCTATATTAGGTCGAAAAAAACAAACTTTTGGTCGAAAATTGATTACCACGGCATTGTTAGCGTCCATTTCAGTCCGAAAAATCAAACTTTCAGACTTCGCAGAGTCTGAAATATCGGTCGTGAATATGTACAAGTCCGTACGAGGTGTGTGATGGTTTCTCAACCAAGTCCGAAGTATTGGGCAAATCCGAATTATTGGAGTCTGAAAAATCGGCCGGCCACAGTAGCTCATGTACTCACTAAACAAGTGCTCGAAGGTAATAGTACACCATTGAGCATTTACCGTGTGAGCGCAAAATTTTCCAAGGAATGCGCCGACGAGGATGACTGCACTCCAGGGCTCTTGTTTACATCGCCGTGAACAAATAGCTAGTAGTCGTTTGCAGTGCATGAAACACAAGTTGTGCTTTAATTGTATTAAAAGATCTCTTCTCTTTTGTACTGATTTTACTGTTGCTTGTTTACGTAGTGCGAAATCTCTGTAGGAAGCGCTGATGTGATCACTCACCTGTGAAACACTTGATAGCTGGGTGGCTGACATAGAATGCAACAAGCACTTCTCACGCTAATTTTCCTTGTTTTCTCCGATGTGACCAATACTTGATTTTGAATCACTTTATGCTTTCATGAATCACTTGGTGCTTTCCGTTCACTGTATGCACGTCCTGTGATTCAGGTCACTGTTGTCAAAACTACACACTATGGTCATTTGCATTCGCTAAAACTTGGGAATCCTCTTGCCGCAATCGCCGAAATTGTACATGCAAACCCTGCGGACTCGCTAGGCGTACTCGTCGTGGAGAGTTCATTGCCGATTAAAATTTAAAAACTTGGCAGGCACATATTGCTGATGAGTGCTGAAGTTTACATTTGTGTAATGTATCTGCTCGTTCTGCTTATTTCTAATACGAGTAAGGTCAAGAAAAGGGCAGATATATTCACGCCATCACCTCATCAGTATGAAGTTTTTGCTCAGCCGATCTGCCGAGGACATGAAGGGCGTGTGTTCGCCGACTGGATTTGTGGATGCCGTTGACCTGAAAACATGCCCCACTATAATAATATACAGCTGTTGGTCGTGCTCGTGTCATTATCGGAGTAATGTGACCACGGTGACTACCAACGTTATCATCATGTCCTTGTATACACTGAAAACAAGCGAATGGGCAAAAGTTAAACTTTATGGAAGCCGCTCTATTGCAGTATGGCGAGTGAATGCTGAAGCTCTTGAGTGCATTTGGAAATTGTTGTATAGCACCATGAGAGTCTGCTGAGTCGGAGAGCCATTCCAAGCCTCAAATTCCATTCGATTCAGGTGCCATTCGAACGTACCAGTGCAGCACGGGTATTACTGACTGACAAGATGTCAGTTACAATTCTTTCATACCGACTTGAGTTGGCAACATTTCGCACAGCTATACATTCAAATTTTTATGAAGTACTGTTGTCTTGTCTAGTATAGTCGCAAATATATGATTTTAAAATTCAGCCGGTTTAGCTTACTTGGCCAAATGCGAAGTATGTATGTGCACTAGCACGTCGTGTTTCATTTCGCTTTCGGTTTGAGGCTAGGATTTCAAGGTCAGGCTTCAGGCAGAGATCGGCAAGTTTGGTTATTGGGGACCTTAGTGGACGTGCACTATAAAATTTTGGGACCACTTAACACACCTTGAGTATGGCACTGTGTTAGTGGTATGTTCTGGATCGCACACAGATGGAATTTGATGAAGGCGACGACATGCAATGCACAGCGCAAGAGAGTGGGGTGGGGTGCTCTCGTGCAGTGGCCAGCGAAGCTGATCTGTTTGCATTTCTGTGGGTTTGAAACCCTGGCGTGGTGCAGTCACGGCCATATTTATTTTATTTCTGCAGGTCTAGCTGGCTTCACACAGACGACAGTTTTTTTTCGGATTGGAAGCCTTAGTGTAAAAACTGCAGTCTAATACTTAACCCAATGCGCTGTAATGACCCTGCTCCTCCATCTGCACTGGTTATGTCACCTGCTCATGACATTTAGTGGATGCAAACTTTATGCAGACGAAAAAAGTAGACACGGGACAGCTTCCAACTCTCCTAGCTTTCTATTCTGTTATGTCATCTGTATTTAGGAGCAATGCTGTCGTCTTATTTAGTTTAAGGTCATGCGAGGTTTTAGTCATTTTAGATTTATAAAAGAAAATGACAATTTAATTCAAATGATAGCATTGAAAGACAAATACAAGCAGAGAATACATCTCCTGTTCTGCCACTGCAATGATGCTGATTGTAATGCAGGCTGTTTGATCGTGAAAAGCGTGCCAGCTATGCCTTCGAAGTGCGGGCTTCAGACAGTGGCCGCTACCAGGCGCACTGGGCCCATGCTCGAGTGCAAGTGACGGTGGTGGACGTCAATGACAACTGCCCCCGTTTCCTGGAGTTCCCGTACGTGGCCCATGTCAGCCCCCATGCACCCCTTGGCTCTCAGGTCGCCTTGGTACAGGCCCATGACGGAGATGACGGCCCCAACGCGGATGTATTTTACACGTGAGCACATTTTGACACGAGTGCATGCTTAGCAGTTGTACATGGACAGTGTGTGCCTGCTTCTGCGAACAGCTGGGGGCGTTATTAGCTGCAGATGTTTGATCAGTCCACAAAATCCTGCAGCGCTGTTGCAGTTTATTGCTGTGCATAGGATGCATATTTTTGTTTGTGGTGCCAGCTTTTGGTCACGATTTTCCAGGTTTGCCAAATGCATGGTTGTATAAAAATTAACGTACATAATTGGGCCTTAGCCTTGTTGCATGCTTGCTGTTCAAGCATGCTAGTGTCAGCCTGGCCAGGCCCTGCTTAAGGGTCAGAGGGTGTATGAGGATGTACGTTGCTTTACCTTCAAGCAAGCTCCTCCTTCAAGCCTACCAGGTTCATGTGAACATACACCAACCATAGAATTTCGATGATGCAATCACAGTTGATATGAATTTTTAAAATTCTCTGGCCAGAGTGCACTGTGTGCAGTGCACAGAATTTCAGGTGCTCTGAACACTCCCGTGTCACTAAGGATGATACGATCGCATGAGCCGTGACCGCACTTTCGAGCACTAGGCACTGCTCATACAGCACCTACATATGATTATTTATCGCACGGTATGTTCTGTGAGCAGTGAGCCCCGGCATGCAACCCGTAGATATCCGACATTGCGATTGCCATTCGCGCGGCATACACTGCAAACAGTGAACGGTGGCATGCAGTCATAAATAAATCTTGTCAGCCAAACATAACCAGATCTACGTGCATACATTTTTCATGCTTTGCGTGTGGATTTTGTTCGTTTTGTTTGATACGAATTTTTGATGATGCAGATATATTTCTCGACCCCATGAGATTTTTATTGTCTACGTTCTGCTATATTACTTATTGCCACCATCACTTGAGGACCAGAAGGTGCTTTTTAACCTGCCAAGCTTTCATTGGTGTGGTTTGTAAAGTTTAACATCCCAAAGCTGTGCATGGGCTATGTGAGAGACGCTGTAGTGAAGAACTCTGGACTTATTTCGACCACATGGGGTTCTTTACCGTGCAGTGACATCTCGCAGCACACGGGCTTTTTTGCATTTCACCTCCAGCTAAGGTAGCCAACATTTCATCATTATTTGGCAAGGGGTACTGATCCACCTCCAAGCAAGGGTTGATGCTAGCTTTGTTGTTGCCGTGTAAAGGCACATGCTTCCATTCCTTCCCACAGCAGGTTCGATGGCTGTAGCATACTTGCTAGTAGCTCTGTTTCCACTGCTCCTTGTAGCATGAAGGGAATATTTCTAACCTTTAGAAACTTGGCTTGAGTTTCTTCCCTAAGAATTAGATCAGCTCATTCTGTGAAGGCGGCGCCAAGTTTGTTGTTAAAAAGATTGGTGTGTCTTTCCAGCAAAGCATTCACTTTCTGTTTCCAGTTCCTGGACATGTCTTGAGGTCATGCCACATTGTTTAGCAGACTATGTTCTTCCAGTCTAGCTGGCTTTCTCATAGCCACTATCTGCCTAATAATGCTGGACCTTTGCTTTCAACATAAAGTGGGAGCTTTTTACTGTGATTGTTGTACTGCATAGTGACCATGGGCAGACCTTTCACCAGGGCTCTGTTATAGGTGTGCAGTGCCAGCGAAGTAGGCTGTGGTTGTCTTCTGGGAAACAGCTTCTGTCTCCAGGGTCATGCTGTCAGTGTCCAAGGACATAGCGATTGGCTGTAGGTTCACAGCACTGACTGCTTGCACTCATAACGATGCCTCATTGAGGACAGATGCCAGCATCTTAATTTGCCTTCATGGCCTTTCCTTCGTTGCATTCGGGCATGCGCACAGCATGCATGTTGAATGTGTCCCTTTCGACTGCACTTAAAGCATGTGTCTTCGATATGAGGGCATGCGTCATTGTGGTTATTTGGTGAACCATGGTGAAAAGAGCTGCAAAGCACTGGGGATTTCTTTTCTACAGAAACTTTGTGCAGGTATGATTCCATGGACCCACTGTTGTGGGTCAATGCTGCGCTTTTTGTTGCCATTTCTGTCACAAGGGCCCTCTTGATTGCCTTCGTAAACAGCTTATTGTCTTGCTTGAATGGGATGCGCTGGATATCTTCCCTACGAAGGCTGCTAATGAGACGGCCGTGCAGAGCTTGGTCAAGGAAGTTTCCAAAGATGCAGCTGTGCACTGGACATTGAAATTCAGCAACAGACTGTGCGATGAACTCGCTCACTTCCTGCGACTCCTTGCAAAACCTTTGCTCGTTTCATGATGACGGATGTTTGCGGTGCAAGATGGTCACTCGGGAACCCCAGCAGAGTGTGAGAAGAAAAACGAAATACAGGGGTCAGCATCACTGGCCAATTTTACAAGTAAAATACATTGCGGTACCCAGAGGCTATGCTACACTGCCATTCACTTTAATACAATGGCAGTAAGGACATCACGAGTTTGCATCGACTGGTGGGAAGACTTCTACATCAAATATTTTCTGCAATAAATCTGTCTTTTGCTGCCAGACAGGTGCTTGCATAGCCTAACAGAGCCAGAGTCACAAACTTTACTGAAAGCAGTATTTCAGTGGAGTTGTCTTCAATGTGTCTTTAATCCTGCAGTCAGCAGGTAGCAACCTAATCAGTCCGGCGTCCTTAGAACAATCAGGTGCATGCTAACCATCAGGCAACATCATCATAGCGACCATGTGCGTTGGCGCACACACATCGATACATGCATGCAAGCATGCATGCAAGCTTGCATAACAGTAAGGAAGTACAAAGAAGTAATGGTGCACAATGGTAAGGTAGTGGTGGGTTAAGGTAATACAGAAGAGTCTCGATGGTATGATCCCGTTTGATATGAATTTCAGGATGACACAGATTCGGATTCAGATTTATTCACATCATAGATGTGAGTAGGTCTGGGTGAAAAGTGATCATTCATTCCTTGAGGGACCGCGAAGCCCCCCTTTTACAAGGCATACAGCATTTATTATAGAGCGTTCAGAAGATTTTTCAATGGTTAACACTTTTTACACAATATAAAGCATATTCGTACTAAAGCTTGCATGCATGCACATGAAATACACTTTCACAATGCAGCAACAATTGGGTTGTGTTAAAGCATTGCAGATTTTTTGCATTCCACTTTTTCTATATCAATGTTTATTGATAAACATTGCCTAGGTAAGACTGCACTTGTGCAGTGGGCAAAAATTCGGATGTTATCAACTTCTTGCGTCACTGCGTATGATAAGAACACGCAGGTCATGACAGCAACCTTGAGCACCAAGTATTTGCTGCCCTTACATCAGCGGCACCGCGATCACCAGTCACATGGCGCACACCACCGTAAATTGCCGATGTCACTAGTAGTCAGTCGTGGTGCGTGGCCGTAAGTAAATCCCATCAGTTGGAAACAGATTTGCGTAAATTCTGCATGCAAATTTTGTTCGTTTTGGATGATACAAATTTCTGATAATATGGATATTTTTCATGACCCCATCAGATTTGTATCATCAAGATTCTACTGTACAAGGGACTGAGACAGTACAAAAGCAAGGTAGTGCTTATCCTAGATAGTGGCCTGTTTAATGTAGACAGTAGCGGAGAACATTCTTTTTTAGTGCCACAGGTGTGTCTATGTAAGGATGCCAGTCATCGACTAAGATGAGCACGGATCCTGAAGGATGTTGTATTCCTGGGTCTACAGTACACCAAGTGGAGGCAAGCTGCACCTTGATGCTGACACGGGCCTGGTGACAGTGGCTGCCAGCCTGGTGGCTGACAGTGGTCGGCTGCTGCGCCTCGACCTGGTGGCTCATGACCGTGGCAGACCCTCCCGCATGGCCAGTGGTGGGTGCTGCTTATGTGCAGTCCTGCCATCTTATTGCTAGAATAACTTTTCTTGGACTTTTTATAGTGTATGGCGGTATAAATACTATACCTATGGAAAACCTTTGAAAGTATTATCTTAATCAAGAACCCTTGGTTGTGAGGGGCATAAATTATTAGTGCTATTGTCTGCAATTGCTTCCTGTGCTTCCTTCAGGCATGAAGGAGGCAGTGAAATAAATGCTTATCTTGTACCATTTTGTACATCTGTAGAGTTCCCTCCACAAAAGGCAAGCGCTAGTTAAAAAATAGCTGCCTAAACTGCCTTTATTGGCCTAGAAGCCTTTTACAGTTATGTGCCAACTAAATGCTGTTTTGATCGAAAATTCCTGTATTGTTTGTAGAGCCACCACTCTTGTATAGGAGCATATGACATTCATATACGTAATTAAAATTAATTTTATTTTGTGCCATCATTGTAGTGTATTGTAACGCGAAATCATTTCTTGTCTCATGAGTGGCATGTACAGGACTTGTCAGCAGAGCGTGTCAGCGGAGCCTGTTATTAGAGCGTATCATCAGAGCGTGTCCTCACAAAAATGACCATTCGAAAAAAGAAATCCACTGGCATTGTGGTTTGAACCCAGGATCTCTGTGTGCCAGGCGGGCATGCAACACAATGCATATGCCATGAAGGGTCATTGGTTCAAGCTTGTTAGAGGGGCACAAATTGTGTATGATGCCAAAGTGTGTTGGGGATGTGTACTGATGTTGGACAACAACTTGCAAAAAAAAAGTTGCTGACGTCATCCAAAGGACATTTGGTAAGTGTCACGTGACAACAACGACTTGCAAAAAGTTGCGAATGTAATCCTAGGGTCGCATGACAACGATGACTTGCAAAAAAAAGTTGTTGACCTTCAAACCCAAATACTTTTGCATTTCTCTAAAGCAGCAGACTTCAGGGCTTCACAATTTTTTTTGCACTCGTGTCTTGCTTTTATTCAATGATCATGTTTCGTTCTAACCTGATTGTGTCGTGCTGTGTAGCAAATGAAGTTACTCTGCACTTCAAGTATGGCTTCATTGTTAAAAGTTTTCACTATTGTCTGAACTTGCTGAATGAGACTACTGCAGGAGTGCATCCGCAGACAGGCAGAGGGTTTTGCGTGATGGTTACCACACCTTTCCCCTGCCCATGACCTTGCCGTCCTCTTCACAGTGTTATGTGGGCGAGACAATGTTGGAGTGCATCAGTGCTACTACGCTTATCCTGTCCTCTTGGCCATGCATTTTTTTCGACAAACAGCAAGACATGAGGGCTCGAGGGTGTAGAGTTAAATGCTTTAAAACAACAGTATGGTAGATGGTGGTGGGTGGTTTCGTGCAGGTGTGCTGGAGGTGTGGGTGGGACCTGTGGCAGGCCCACATCTGGAGTTCTCCAATGCAAGCTACGTGGCACAGCTGCCAGAAGGGGCGTCCACAGGCTCGATGGTGCTTCAGGTGCGAGCCTCAGCCAGTAGCCAGCCCGGCCTGGCTGTCACTTACAGCCTGGGACCTGACCAGGACCAGGGACCTTTTACTATCCACCCCACCAGCGGTCAGTAACATGCACAATCTCTGTAAAAAGCACATGATGGCTGGTCAGCACAGAGGTTTTAGCTCTCTGTATTGTATATAATATGAGATGGACAGGTTTCGTTTTATAGTTCGTGCAGATCTCACAGTCCTTGCATTGCAACACTTGCACTGTCTCGGTGACTTGTTTTTTTCAAGGCTGACCCACATGCACTTGCAGCACCAAGTTGTGGGATAGCACTAAAGGAGACTGACAGCATTGAATGCACTCTTTTTTTTTTTTTTTTAAGAGGCAGAGGAATGTTGACATACCTAGCTCAAGTAGCAATAGCCAGCACATCTTGCATGCTTCCCAAGTAGCAAAAATACACAGTCAGCAAAAGATGCAACGAGTATAAAATATCTTGTTATTTGGTCTTGCTACTGTAACATTTGTAGGACCTTATGTATTAGGCTAGTTTTTTTGGATGTGTGTTTGATCTTTGAATGGAGATGTGTGGAGTGCTGAGGCCTGTCAAGATATGCAGCTCATGCTCAGTTCTCATTTGTCTGATAAACACTGCGACCTGTTTTTGGCTTTTTTTCCCATTTCAGTAATCAACTGCAAGATTGCTTCTTCTGAACACAATGCATTCATCTATATGTCATCAATGGGTTTGAACTTCTGGGAGGGGTGTGCGAAGGTTGAAACTTTCGAATACGAATCTAATATAAATATGAAGAAAAATGGTTTCAAATATCAAATTGAATATCACATATCTGTTCAGAATTTTCAAAAAAATTCAGAAAATAGAACAGGCAAGTGCTGTTGCCCTTACTTTTTTATTTTTTTTTTTCAAAATACAGTCGAGCCCGCTTATAACGAACATGAGTGTCACGCGTCATCCGTTCGTTATATCCCGAAGTTCGTAGTAAGTGGACCACAGCTTTAAAGACAGTTGCTTGTCAAAACACAAAATTTTTTCTTTGCTAAAAAGTCCGTGATGGACGTCTGTTTTTGCAGTGCAGATCCAATGATGGAGGTTTCCAGTTTATTTAAAGCAGAAGTGTGCTCTTCGCCGAGGCCCTTGGCATAGACAAGTTGTCTGAGGCTCTCTATGTAGCCCATTGCTACAGGCGCGCTTATGGGTGCTGGCTCCGAAGTTTCATCCTCATCTGATTCCTCCGCGTCACTCTCGTCCCGCTTTTCAGAAACGATTTCCTCGTCCATGCACAGTTCCGCGGTATCGACGTCGTCATGACCGAAATAAAATCATTCCAACCATTGTCATGACCCCCATGTCGGAGTTGACGACGCGCTGCCATAAATCGGAACCGGACTGGTCATCTTCCGGAGCCGGCCTTGTGGAAGTAGTTCCGTGCGCCAGTGGCCGTCACCTCCACCCTGGCCACCCTGGTGCAGCCACCTCTTGGCTCCTACAGAAGGCCTGCTTCACGGGGCGTGGCCTCCACGATCGGCACCAGCGGCGAGGCGGTTGATCGCGGAGGCTACACGTAGATTTGCAAGAGAGTGAGGAGAGGGGAGCGGAGTTGCGAGGAGGGGTGGGGAATGCGGCCCCAGAGTTCTTAAGCCCCAAGTCAACATGCCGGAGCACTTTGCACATATGCGCCTTTTAATCTGTTAAAGGCAACACGCAGCATGTGACGCACACGCGGTAACGAGATCTGACCATGTCAGGTCTCTCTGTCAGTGCAGGTGTGATGTTGCCTTGTCTTTCCACATTGGCAAGAAAGCTTCCTCCCCAAAAAAGCACGCTACCGCAAGATGGCGTCCCCACAGATTTGCGTGAAGGTGCACAGAAGCTATCCTGTGAGGATCTGCTTTCCTGCATAGAAGCATTGTATATTTTTTTTTTCCTTGACGGTGCCACGTGGCACACCGTGAGTGCCACTGTACGGGGTTGCCGTGGTTCACAATTGCTGCGAAAGTTCATCTTCAAAGGGCACACGAAACATTTCATTTTAAGCGGAGTTTTGAGTCCTGTAGGAAACCAACCAAGTGGTCTCATTGTTCATCTTATCCCAGAATTCATTTTAACCAAGTTCGTCTTAATGGGAGTCTACTGCATTTACATAGCCTGACAGGTATCAAATTAATGAGGTTCCACTGTATTGTGTATTGGTGCAGGCACTGTACGGGTGCGCGATTCCCAGCAGCTGGACTATGAGGAGCGGCCTGAGCTGGAGCTACCTCTGCGGGCACGTGCTGAGACACCTTCGGGGGTTGTGCTTCACGGCTATGCTAGGCTCCTGGTGCAGCTGCTAGACGAGAATGACAACTCACCTCGCTTCTCTCAAGAGCGCTATGTGGCCTCTGTCTGGGAGGGTCGCTCTCGTGGAACGTTTGTGGCTCAGGTGAGTCGCCTTCGATGCACTGCAGGAACCCTCCACAGGCAGGCAGAGCTGCTCCACTTGTCTGTGGAAATTTCCAGAGCTTTGTATCTTCGAGAGTGTGCAACTGCCTCACAGAAAAATCAGTTGCGAACCTTCTAACCTGGGGACTTTTGACCAAACTTTGCCTCTTCAGTCCACATCGACATTAGTAGTGAAATTAGTCTCACAAGTCTTTTCTTAAAATGAAGGATGTCCGTGTTGGCCTCTGAGTAAAGCACTCGCCTTTCTCAACTGCTAGATTGCTTACTTTGTGGCTGCAGGTGTCGGCGTTGGATGCAGACCGGGGCAGCAGACTGGTGTACCACATAGCAGGTGGCAATGTGGACCAAGCTTTTGTGTTGGAGCCACCACTGAGCGGCCAAGTGCGCACAAACACTGTGCTGGACCGTGAAATTCGTGACACGTACTTGCTCACGCTGGTGGCTACCGACGATGGCCAGCCTCCTCGTACAGGATCGTGCACCCTTCGTATCACAGTCATCGATGCCAATGACAACCAGCCTGTCTTTCCACCGGACAGTGTTGTCAGCATCCGTGAGAGTATGTCTTTTCATCTGTGTGCTTCTTATGCTTTCTTTTTCATCATTATTCAAGGAATAGGGTTATGGAGTGTTTGGACACAAAAGCAGTGCTAGTGGCCACGCATAATGCTAAAATCTTGGCTGATCACTTTGTAGCTTAAAGGGGGACACTGAGGAGAATGCTATCAATTTTTTTGTTAGCAAAATCTGATAGTTCGGCATTTCATGGCTTTGTTGCCGCTTGTACGGGAGCGAAAGATGCATTTATTTCAAATAAATTTGGATTCGCAGTTGAAAAGTTTTTCCCGCCGCTCTGATTCAAACTCGAGAACTCTTATGACGTCACAGAGAACTCTTATGACGTCATAGGACCAAGAGATGGGAAATGTGACGTAAACGCAGACTCCGTGATTTCTGGTGGCTAGCGGTGCGGTCTAGCAGCTGCCGAAATGAAGGCTACCCCCGCCGCACGTTGAAGGCATCTATCGGGGGTCGCTACCGTCGCTTCGTTTACGTTTGCACCGGCGTCTTGCCATCGTTACGATGGATCCCGTTCCCGAACCCGACGACGTGGTTCTCGCAAAAACTCCGGCCTGCATTTCAGTGACCTCAGCCCCACAGAGCGTGCGATGCTTTTGAGGGAGCATGGTTAGGTTAGGCGACGGCGAGTCATTTCCCCCTTCCGTCGTGAGCAGCCGTTGCAAACTAAATATCATAACCCCAGTGCAGGGAGTCGCGAGGGGCCAGGACAAGGTCGGGGCGCTGCGCCCATCGGAGGCTGGCCGGGGCTTTGCGGCCAGCGGATTGTGATTCCTTGAACGGTGCGGTTGCACGGTGCAGCAGGCGGCATTGAGGTCTCCCACGGTTGCAAGGGCCAAGTTATTTATTTTTTTGCCACAAAAAACGGACGGGGGCTCAAGGGCGGTCGCGCTTAAAGTTGGCGGCTTGGAACTAAAGCCGATGCACGACGCTTCAGCGGCTTCCGCTAGATCCAACGGGTCCACTGGATCGGGCTCTTTCGCCCACTTGCATGTACCTTCAGATGTGTACTGTGAATGAATTAAATTAGCCAAAAGCTCGAAAAGAACAGCTCCGCCGAACTGCCAAAGCTATTGAATTATGTCACAACGCGCACCTCACCACGGAGCCGAATCATTCTGGCCGGGCCAGCGGCGGCTGGCGCACTTGGCGCGAAATAGAGACATGCCTCAAGTCTCCGCCAGTGCGGTCAGAGTACGCCAAAGCCGCCGAACGCGTCGGCAGTCAAGCGCAGTTGGAGTATAGAGGGTCTCGCTTTGGCCAACTTGACGTCGCCGTGCAGCGCACGCGCACGTGCGCGTTACGCTGGAGCATAAACGCGTCTTAACAGAGCCTACGCTTAACCGCTAACCAACGTATTCGGTGGCGGCATCTATGGGGGCTACTGAAGCCCCCCGCCCTTTCACTGAATAAAAAAAGAAATCCTGTGCCGATGCTCGGAATCGAACCAGGCTCCTTCAAAGGTTAACTAGCACTTGAAGCGGCACTTGTAGTTCCTCTGCTGTTCGGCGCTTGTATATCGAGGCGCGTCAAAAACAAAACTACGGGGCACGCAAAGCTCATAGACGTGAAGCGCCATAACAAATCGAAACTCTCCTGGCCGCCTGTGGCGCCGCCAAGCATCGGTTTTCTTTGCTTCCAACATTCAGGTTGTCTTTTTCCTGCCTTTCTTGTGTGATAAAAGTGCACTATTGGTTTTAAAACAAAACTTACTTCAATATTGATCTGCGCAACCTACCTTTGTCAGCCTCAGAGATTCGCGCAACCATGTATGATGGAAAATTCCTCCAAGGTGGCGTCTCTTGTCCTATGATGTCACCACGCTTGTACTTGCGAGATTGGCCTGTGGCGGCGATACCTGTATTTTGGTTCTTGCTATTTTCTACCTTACAAGCGCTTTGTTTTCACTAAGAGCGGCATTTTTGTGATCAGGAGCTGGTATTCTATCGATACAAGCCAACTTCAATTTCTCCTCAGTGTCCCTTTAACTAGTCTGGCTTGCCTTCCTTGGTGGAACACAAATTTTCTTTGCAGCTTAAATAACGGTGCTTTCAGTTACACTGTGTACTTTGTCCCCAAAATTGTGCAAATGCATGCTAATCGCGGAAATGAGAACACTGGGCATGTGGGGCAGGGGTGTGCGAATATTGAAATTTTCGAATATGAATCGAATACGAATATGAAGAAAAATTGGCTTCGAATATCAAATATCTGTTCGGTACAAAAAAAATTTCAGAAAACGATGAGCAAGCAAAAGTTGTTGCCCTTATTTTTTTCACAATGGTAGATGGTCTTTGCAACTAAAATAAGCAAAACTAGACTACCTCAGTACCATATAAAGAAACATGATGTGCACAGAAATGTATAGTGCTTGATTAGACAGCATAACAGTATCCAAACTATAATTAGGTCATGCAAAACAAAATCCATAAAATGACAAGACTGGCAGCAAAAAAATAACAGGACGACTGTTAAACCTCATTCAGAGTTCAAGGGACCGGAAGAAATGCCCGGTTCATCCGAAGGCCTCTGTTAATAAAATTGCCGCGCCTCCTCGAAAAAAAAAAAAAATGCTGCCGAAAATGTTGAAGATGCAGTAAGGCCTTATGAGGTGGCTCCATCGTGCTAACACCTGTAAGCCCGTAACGAGCCACCCCTTTTTGAGTACTGGAAGAACAACACAAATGCAAGCAAGGGGCCGGGGAACACACACTGACGTCGGAGCGGCGAGGTGGTTTTTAAAAAGGAAAAAAGAAGTAAGCCGCGCGGAGCTGGGATTGGACTGTCGGCGAATGCGCGGGCCGACATTTGAAGTTGCCGCGGCGCAGCGGTGAAGCTCAGAAAACGAAACTACGCAGCCAGGCTATTTTTTTGCCCTAGCGACAGAGGCGTTCCGATTGTTGCCACGCCTGCCGTTACGCCCGCTAAGTAGGTGTGCAAGTCACAATGCACCATGCAATAGGCGAGATTTTAACAGGATCGCTTGCCCTATTGTGACTACCCGAGGCGCCCCTTCAGGAGGCTCCCGCGATATTCCGCAAGTAGGCTTTCCCGCATAGTGTAGTTTACGAAACGGGATGGCGGAAGTCACGCTCGGAGAGTTATGAAGGCGACAGGACGCATTCTTCGGATGTGGGCATTAAATATGTAACGTATTACCGAAGGATTAAAAAAGCGCGATTTCGCGTTGCGATTGCTCGAAGCGGGCCATAGGCCATCTTGTTCGCAGCATGGGTGATGTGTGGGAAAGCCCACTTAGGGAAATTCTGACGAGGTGAAGCCTTGCGGCGTCGGGATGCGGTCGGTCCGCGTGATAAACGGCGGAGAAGGAAGGGGATAGGACCTCTGTATTATTTTCCTGGAATTTTTAACTCGAATATCGGCTAAATTGCCCAGATATTGTCGTTTCGCCATGGTCGAAATCATGAAAGTATGCACAGTATACGATCGCTGGCGAGTATTCGGGAATTTTCGTATATTGGGAAATTCGCGAATATCAATTTTCGAATATGAATACGAATCGAATATCAAACACATTCGATTCGTATTCGAAATTTCGAATATTCACACACCCCTAGATATTAGTAAATGCACTTAAACGTTGCTGGGTTCATACTTTATGGGTCATAAAATTTTATATGCCAAAGCTAAACTCTGATCTGTAAGTCACGCAGTGGTGGGGAGGTTCGTAAAATTTGGCTGCGCAGGATTTCTTAATCGGCACAAAAATCAGTGAATGGGTTTCTTAAGCATCCTGCCTCCAGTGGAACATGGCTGTCCATGAACTTGCGCTTAAAAAGCTGAATGCTGGGCCTTTGTGTGCATATATATGTTCAGTGAAATTGTACATGCCCACCTAAGTCTGTTGCGCCGGAACCTTGTTTATTCAGACGTCCCGGGGCTGGCATCGGTTGATTGGGCCAGGCTTCCAATGTGCCGAGGCATGACCTACTCGTCAAGCGATGGTCCAAATATTCTACCTCAGTCCTGAACTGCAAATGACATTGTTCCCAGTGCTTATGACATGCGTGCAAGGGAAAGCATGTTGACGATTGGCAGGCCCGTATTGATAGACAGAGAGAGATTCCAACTGCTTTGTTTCGATTTCGGAGGTTCACCGCCAGCCACATGCCATTTAGAGAGATGATTGACTTGCCCCTGATCTCTCTCTCCCTCTCTTTTTTTTTTAAAGCGCTTGGCACTCTGGCGCTAATGCGTGCTTCTTTCTCTTCTGTTCGCGTGGTTCGAGTGCACAGAAACTCGACGCTCCTTATGTGCTGTTTGCCATTGAAAGTGGTGAAGCCTCCTCACGTGCAGTGCCACATGCAAAGAAGCTCCAGCGCTACCGCGTTGCACACTGATAAAAGCCACGGAGACCCTTACAATTACAGAGCAGTAGTGCTTCCAGCACTCCTGATAGTATGAATTAAAGCTCTTGACGGAACTGCAAAAATCACCGTTGTCACGCAGTTTTCGTTTTAAAAGGAGATGACCACGGCCCATATTTTCACCAAGTAAATTTTACTTTAACGCGAATGGTTTTTGGCCATTCGATATTTGGATAGTTCGGACGTCTTCTCTAGCAGGCCTACCTTGGTTGATTTCAACAGCATAACACGTTTGTATTGGTCCATCTTTTTCTCATGGTTTGTGTCTGTCTCAGCTTGAAACTCTTGACAAGTCCACTGCACTGGTCAAGCATGGAAGCTCCAGACTGCTTATTGATTTTGCATGCTTAAGCTATCAAACTGAAGCATGCGTCAAATAAAGCCTTGCACATGCAGATGCCCGGGTGGGATCCACAGTTACCACGATCACGGCCAATGATGTGGACACACACCCTGTTCTGCGTTACTCTTTGGCCGAGCCGGGTGGTACCTTTGTCGTGGACCACTTCTCCGGCCGCCTGCTTCTGGCTGACAGACTTGACTATGAGCAGCAGCGCGAGTACCGGCTACGACTGCACGTGTCGGATACAGCACACGTAGCTGAGACTCTCGTCACTGTGCGTGTTTTGGATACCAATGACCACGCACCCCGCTTCCTGCAGCCATCCTACAATGTGAGTTGATGCCCCAGGAACACTCTGACAACTTTGCTGCTGAGGCTCTTGATGCCTCAGGAACACTTTGACAACTTTGCTGTTGAGACTGGTTGAGCCAGTGTCAGTGATAGTCGGCTATATCCACCTTTCCATGTCATATGGGATTTGTAAGTAGGGTGAGCTGAATGGGAAGAATTATGAAAGAGGATGGAACAACTCTCTTCTCTATTTTGGTCTTTGTATGTGATTGGTCTGTCATTCAAAGAGAGACCCAGGGATAGTTTCTAGCTGCAGCATGATATGTGGTAATAATTGTTGCTGATTCAAAGAAGTGTGATGTGCCTTAACTCTTTCCTTACCACAAAAAATTGACTAATTTTGAGTGTTTTGAAATAAAAATTATTCCTTCAAGAAGTGCTAAATGCACTGCACATTGTAATACATCAAACTGTAGCTTCTTGATTACACTTTTGAATGAAAATAACACCATAGCTGTGCTTGTGCAAAAATTTTCAAACATTAATTGGTTAAATATGCTGGTAGCACAAAATAATACAAGCAAAACAAAAATAAGCCGCTGCACTGAGCCAGAAATTGATTACAAAAAAATTTAAATATGCAAAATGTTTGCACATATTCTTAGGTACAATTCTTGTGATTTTCAGCTACGTACTATCGGGGACAAAAGTGGTATACTCCACGCAGCGGGAGCCAGAGCAACAGAAAACTGCATCGTAACGCCATCTAAAGCACGGAATATTGAAACAAGCCAAGCAACATGCCTGCAGATAATAAAGGGCTCCCATTGGCTGCCTCGATCCCAAATGCCGCCTCTAGATGGCGTTACGATGCAGTTTTCCATTCCTCCGGCTCCCGCTGCATGGAGTATACCACTTATGTCCTCGATAGTACATGTAATACACTGCACACTCCGTGGCCCTTCAAGTTAAGCAGTATGACTGTGTGCGACTAGAGAAAGAAGTCATGTGAGAACATGAAGTGGAAGTAGATGTGGGATGTGCTGCACATTACACTTGTTCTGAGTTCTGTTCTTGTTTATTTTATATCGGAGCTTGCAGTTCCTACTTTTTCTTTTTTTTTTTTGTTGGTAGTGAATGGGTTCTTGGGTGAAAAGGGGGCGTGGCCTTCCTTGACATCATCATAATCAAAAATGTGCTGGCGCATTTTGTAACTATTCTATTGCTACTAGTATGAAGTTCCTCATGAAATAAATTCACATAGTTTAACAGGAATAAAGTGCTGGGGAAGGGCATGAACACCATCACCAGTCTTGCCAGTCATTTGCACCTGAGCACTTCACTTTGGAGAACTGCCATTGCCAAACCTGTTTAGAAATAGGTACAGTGAAAAACTGCTTACAAATGTCAAATTATGGCTGTGGTCACATACCATTTCTTGCTTTACGTACAGGTGCTTGTTTCTGAGTCGGCTACGGTCGGGTCATCAGTGGTCACCGTGAGCGCCACTGACCTCGACTCTGGTGACAATGGTCGTATCCACTACAGCCTCAGCGGCTTCTCAGATGGCTTCTACATTGACAAGCAGTCAGGTGAGTGTGTGTTTGAAAAAGTAAAGGGACTTATGTCCAAAAATGTGGGCTAAGTAGAATACAGTCGCCTGCTGATTTTCAAACTTGGCGGGGCCCAAATAATGACTGGATAATGGTCCGACTAAAAAGAGTCTTTTAGCGAAAAAACGGTTTTTAAAATCACGAACTTCACTGTTTCCCACATTCTGTTGCAAGAATATTACACTAGAACCCTGCTGTTATGTTCCCAGGTGCTGCATTTTCATGAGCTAGTCTTTTCCCTTAGAGGCCTATACAATAAAAACCCACCTGTTTTGTTGCAACTGTGGCAGCATTCCTGCATGCTACATCGCAAATTCCACTTCGCAATGATGCTTTGCGCAAAGCACCATCGCGCAGTGGCAGGCACCTCATGCCAGCATTTTGGCAGCCGATGTTTAGCGTGCGTGGAATGGGAACGGCAGACCGACCAAAGCAGGATCTAAACTTTATTGATGATGATGACTTCTGACATGTTGCACCGGATGCCGAGTGCACTTAAAGACAGCGTGAGGATCGTTGTGGCTGTTTTTGTGCAGTTCTGTTGCCACTGTTGCGCGACAGCGAACGACTGAAGGCCCAAAAACAAAACTATGCTGCGTGGGCAGCGCAGTACGTGGTACATTTGTGTGTGTTGGTTCCAAGCCAATGACCCCTGTCAACTGTGTTTGTCTTGCTGCTTGCAGCTTAAAAATGCAATTTCTAGGTACCAATATACAGTTACAGTAATCCCTCGTTATAAAGAAGTCATCGGGATGGCGAAAAAAATTATGGCGCGGATCGAGCGTGACCAGCTTGGGAAAATCGCTGAGGAAACACTATGGTTGTGTTGACCCACCAGGTTTACTGCCTGACTCACCGCTGGCGACGCTCGGATTTTTCATGTTTTTGGCAAGTTATTGGTCGATTTGCACCACAAAAAGTGCAATGAAGCTAGGGGCAGTGTTATATTGCGATGCACGCCGATTATGGTGAGCAGCGAGCAAATTTCTCAACCGGCTTCCACAAACTTGTCTTCCTAATTTGTTTCCGTAGCTTCTCGTGTCGAGCATGGCAAAGGGCATGCGACCAGCAGTTGCTTGCAACCAGGCAGCAGCTCGACAGCACTTTTGTTCACACTTGCAAGCGAGACATGCAGGTCGCATTCTCGTCTGAAGCGAAAACTCTCGGGAATGACGTTCGCACGCTTTCATGAGTTTCGTCTGCTTTGGCCGATGTGAAACGATTAGGCTTAGCGACAACTACAACAGCCAGGGTGCAGCTCAGTTTGTTGCACGGCGTGTCCATGGTCAGTGTCGTTGCCAAAAGCTCGGCTCGCTCGCTGATTGGTTCAGCGGTTTGTGACTCGTAGTTGCAATTCTGGATAATCGAGCAACGAGTGACTGGCCTGCGACTGTTGCTTTTTGACCAATGCGGCCGTTAGCGACTGTCGCTTTTCAACAGTGCGACTGTTTGTGACTGTCGCTTTTCGACCAAAACAGTCGCACAACTTCTGCGGCTCGCAAGTGTGAATGGGCCATAATCGGAGGGACACTTCTTTTGTGTTATTTGGCATGTTTCAGTGCCAGAAATGGTCTTTAGAGCGATAAAAATTTGCTTATCGAGCGCACCCTATGGAATGCTACGGCACAAGTTTGCCCGCGATCTTTTGGCCACTTTTCGGCATTCAAGAGACCGCGGCTTTCTGGCATCGCAAAGCATCAGAAACATTTTATTTTCGTGTAGATTCTATCATGGGGGACACCAGTGATTCGACTGCAACCGAGATTAATGGCTCGAGCGCGCTGCACCATGGAATTTGGCAGCTTCCGTTCGCTCCGCTGTAAACAGCTGGGGGCACTCGGCACTCGCTTAGTACTTGTTACTAGGCAGGTCATCGATCGTAGGTTTGGTACGTTTGTGGCCTGTTCTGTGCCTGCATGGGACTAATTCGTCGGCGGTGGTGATGCCTCTGCTCGCCATTTCATTCTAAGCGGGTCAAGCTCTTTGTGTGCTTCGAGTAATGCGGCTTAAATTGCATGCGTTTGGGTCGGGACTGAAAGGAATTTCGAAAAAAGCAATATTTCGAGTAAAGCGATTTCGTTATAACAAGGGAAAACTGTATTATGTAAGTAAGGTTAAAGCGGATGCCACGAAAACGGTGCAGAACCACGCACACATGCCCAAGTTTAGCCCATGCCACATGCTCTCCCTTTATGCTGCTGCCTCTCTTCTGTGGACAGCTGCTTAGGCGGACAGTGAGCCAACAAAGGGCATTTAGGACAGTCGGTGCATGCAGATGATCGCGAGAGCCACAAAGCCTTGCCTGTTCCAGAGAAGCATGCTGCTCTTACTTAAAAATGAAATAAAATGCCAAACAATGATGGTTGCTTTTTTTACACATTCTTTCCGGCTACTACGTTTCCATGCTTTTTTCCCGTGGCCCTATGACAAACATAACGGCATGTTTCTGCTGTAGATCGTACAGTCGAAACTGGATATGTCGAGCTCAAAGGGGATTGTGAAATAGTTTGATATACCAATAATTTAATATATAAAAAATGATAATGTATAGGTGTATCTGCAGCCTAGAATTAAGAATTGTCTGCTTCCTAGCTACTGACATTCTTCTTGCAGCGACGTGCTGCCCGCCAACATGCTGAATGTGCACCGTTCACTATGTGTTGGTAGGCCTACCCTGATTCGCATCGAAGCCACAGTGAGCATTTCTTTGGAACTAGCCTCTGCCTATCATAAGATATCTAATCGTGTTACCAGCACGCTATAAATGAAATAATCACTCATTAAAGTTAAGGTACAAATGATTTCTACAGCATCGTTGACAATGCAGCAAGCAAAGCGTGCCAGGCGAGATATGGCACTAGGCTTTGTTAGTTAGGTTGGCTTCACCACATTACAGTGATGTCGTGTAGAAAATGAGCGCAAGAGAGCAAAGGCCACCTTCAAGCACACCCCACATTCACCTCGTCGCATGGTTTCAAAGTGCTAGTGCTGCCAGCAGGTGCCCAAGGCCACGCAGATAGTGTTATTAGGAGAAGTTCCGCTTGCAGGGGCGTGGTGAGCAGTTTGATGTTTCGAACGACCGGTGAAATTACAGTACTTTTTTATTGTGCAACATTCCTATACTGTTATGCAATGTTTTCAAGGGGATAATCTGTGTGTTCGATATAGCTAATAATTTGAAATATCCAGGTTCGATTCATCTGGGCTCAACTGTATTTGATCTAGAGTTGCACGAAGACTGAGAGAGGGAACGCACAGGAAAAAGCAAGTGCCTCTAACTGCAACCCTACACCCACGCATCTGCCGTTTGCCCTACACCGCTGGCGGTGCTGTCTAAGCCGCAGTGGACGCTACAGCTCGCCTATTTTCAATGCGATCGCATGCCCTGGCTCGCATGCTGTTCTTTGTAAACCACTTCGATGGCAACGAAAATCTGGCTATAACTCAAGTCTCAACGAAAACAGCCTTGTATATCCGAGTCAGTTCATCCGGTTGACACTGTTTAAATCCAAGATACCACATTCACGGTGGTGAAGGGCCGTTGGATTGTGAAAGCGATGCCCACTCGTGTCTTTATTAGGTCAAATAAATGTAACTTTCAATTAAAAAAAAAACAATTTCCACAGTATTCCTGGCACCTATTTTAGTGCGGTAGTAAGAAAAATTGAATCTTGGGATTCCACAAAGTCTGAAATATTGGTCATGAATGTGTACACATTGCTGTGAGGTGCATGACGGTTCCTGAGCAAAGTCTGAAATTTATGCAAATTCAAATTATTGGAGTCCGAAAAATCGGTCAGCGACTGTGAGGTTGCAATTCAGATAATTCCCCTGTGGTGAAAAATGTAGTGCTAGTAAAGAGCAGTAAGTGACATTGCATCAGTAGTATGTCATCAGATACCCATCTACATAACCTTAGCAATGGCTAGAAAGGAAACTTGATATAATCTCATTTCACCTGAAAGTGCAGTTTAATCTGGCAAGTATCAGTAGCATAGAACAGAAGCACATATTACTTGAAGAGTTTTGCATATGTCGTTATGCCCTGCTGGATTGTATTGTTTTTGAGAAAAATGGAGCGATGGAATGAAAAATTTTTGCGAGACAGCGCTGCTATTTCGACTAAAGCTTGCTAGCGGTAAGTACTGACAGTAGGGGTGTGCAAATATTGAAATTTTCGAATACGAATCAAATACGAATATGAAGAAAAAATGGCTTCGAATATCGAATACCTGTTCAGTACAAAAAATTTCAGAAAATGATGAGCAAGCAAACATTGTTGCCCTTATTTTTTTCAAAATAGTGTATGGTCTTTGCAACTAAAATAAACAAAACTAGAATGCCTCAGTACCATATAAAGAAACATGATTTGCACAGAAATGTATACTACTTGATTAGACAGCATAACAGTATCCAAACTATAATGAGGTCATGCAAAACAAAATCCATAAAATGACAAGACTGGCAATAAAAAAATAACATGATGACTATTAAACCTCATTCATTCAGAGTTCAAGGGACCGGAAGAAATGCCCGGTTCATCCGAAGGCCTCTGTTAATAAAATTTGCCCGCGGCCCCCTGAAAAAAAAAAAAAAAATGCTGCCGAAAATGCTGAAGATGCAGTAAGGCCTTATGAGGCGGCTCCATCGTGCTAACACCTGTAAGCCCGTGACGAGCCACCCGTTTTGGAGTGCTGGAAGAACACAAATGCAAGCAAGGGGCCGGGGAACACACACTGACGTCGGAGCGGCGAGGCGGTTTCTAAAAAAGAAAAAGAAATAACCCGCGCGGAGCTGGGATTGGACTATCGGCGAATGCGCGGGCCGACATTTGAAGTTGCCGCGGGGCAGTGGTGAAGCTCAGAAACCGAAACTACGCAGCCAGGCTATTTTTTTGCCCTAGCGACAGAGGCCTTCCTATTGTTGCCACGCCTGCCGTTACGCCCGCTAAATAGGTGTGCAAGTTACAATGCACCATGCAGTAGGCGAGATTTTAACAGGATCGCTTGCCCTATTGTGACTACTCGACGCGCCCCTTCAGGAGGCTCTCGCGGCATTCCGCAAGTAGGCTTTCCCGCATAGCTAGTTTACAAAACGGGATGGCGGAAGTCACGCTCAGAGAGTTATGAAGGCGGCAGGACGCATTCTTCAGATGTGGGCATTAGATATGTAACGTATTACTGAAGGATTAAAAAAAAAGAGCGATTTCGCGTTGCGATTACTCGAAGCGTGCTGTCGGCCATCTTGTTCGCAGCACAGGTGTTATGTGGGAAAGCCCACTTGGGGAAATTCTGACGAGGTGAAGCCTTGCGACGTCGGGATGCAGTCGATCCGCGTGATAAACGGCGGAGATTGAAGCGGATAGGACCTCTATTGTTTTCCTGGAATTTTCAACTTGATTATTGGCTAATTTGACCAGATACTGTGGTTTTGCCACGGTCGAATTTATGAAAGTATGCGTAGTATATGATCGCTGGCGAGTATTCGGGAATTTTCGAATATTCGGAAATTCACGAATATCAATTTTAGAATACGAATACAGATCGAATAACAAACATATTCGATTCGTATTCGAAATTTCGAATATTCGCACACCCCTAACTGATAGCCTTTGGCCGAGCGCTATAGCGGCTAGCTAGTGGCCGCAGATTGCAAAGAGAGGTGGTCGTGCAACTTCAGCTGTGATGCGGGTCAAAGCTTAGTTTCTACTAGTTTACAGAAGCCGAATTTGGGGTACATTACTGATGCAGGCACGGTGTACACCAACCGAAGCCTCGAGTGGGACCCAACACAGTCTGTAGTGCAGCTGCTCGTGCGGGCCACGGACAGTGGTCACCCAGCAAAGTCAAGTGTCATTCCACTCCGCATCCACCTGGCTGATATCAACCAAAGTGCGCCCAAGTTTCTGGAGACAGTCTACAGGTAAATCCTTGTTTTTTCATAACCAGCATGCTTATTTTGGGGAGGAGACTGCGATGCCAAAGATGCTTGCCTCATTAACGCTAAACAATAACAAAGCCACTCTTGCTCTGCAGTTAGTAAAATGCACAAAGATAAATGGTAACAGCTTGTGGGAGCTATGTTTTCTTTATTTTAAAAACTTTGCTTCCTCGGTTGTGCGAGCAACATTGTACAGTTCTCAATAAATTAAATTTGGTAACTCAATTAAAGTGACAAGCTGGCCTGTATCGATAGGGTGCCAAGTTTTAATCATCAAGAGACCACTCTCATAGAAAATGGAGCTTTTATAAGCTAGATAAGACTAAAAACGTAATACAGTCGCCGACCGATTTTTCAGACGTAAAGGAACTTGGAAAGTGGTCCGAATAATCAAACATTCCGAAAAATTCGTAAACTTCACAAAAATCATTTTTCTGCAAAAAACCGGCTTTAAGGATCACGAACTTCACCGCTACCCGAATTCCACTTGCAAGCGATAATAGAGTAAAAGCTTGTTAATGCAAACTTCTAGGGACAAAAAAAGACTGTTCGAATTATCCGAGAGAGAGAGAAAGAAAAAAGAAACTGAAGGATAGAAAGGCAGGGAGAAAGTTCAAATTATTGAATCACCTTGGCAAAACTAACACGAGCCGCTTGCATCACCATAAATTTATTTGGTGGAAGACTGGAAAATGGACGCCTGCTTTTAAGATAAAAACGGCGCGATAGTGACCAGTTTCCACATTCCCATCAATGCTTTATTGCATGCATTAGGCGTTAGGTGCATCTTGCTTATGTTGCGAGCTCATGAGCTGCCTCAGCACGTCTGTCGCTCCAACCATTTCGAGGGTGACGAGGACGACATACCCATCTTGGCAACATACCCATCTTCAGTTTTAACTTTTAAGGCGAAATCCTTACCAGCAAATTCTGTCAGCAACCGTCATTCTTGTTGAGGCCGAGAGATGGCCCCAAAAAGAGTGCGTCGCAACAGTTGTCGTCTAGCCACCGAAGCGGCGAGTGCGACGACGGCATGCACAACAGATACCAAGAGGAGCCATCTCACCCCCCTCCCCCCAATCGCTTCCGACACGCCATTTGCTCGTTCTGCATAACTGGCAGACTTCCATGTGGTGGCAGTTTTCTGACTTTCGTATCAAATTTATCACGACACAACCGGTTGTCATACAGTGTTCCGGGTGATGTCTTATGATTTCTCGTTGCACAGAGCATATATACATCTGCTAGTAAAGCTTGAAGCTAGCTTGCGACAGGGATTCCAACCGACTACATCAAAACTGACGATGTACATATTTACACGATTGTAAGTCGGCCTATTTTTCAAAATTTGAAAATCCGAAGTGGTGGGGTCGACTTAAAATTGAAACTATAGCATCACACCATAAATAAAGGCGAGACAAATGAGATATCAGGCATGCTACAGTGTGGTTGCATTTTTGCTGCACGGCTCCGTCGCATCGCTCTTGGTGCTGGCCTTGAGCAGCTGCTATATCAACGCGCAGAGCCAGCATCCCTGCCCTGCACGTGGCGGTCGATGGTGGCTGTTGATAAGCAGCAAACCGGCGGCAGCCCACTCCCCACATGTGGCCGTAGATTGCTGTTGCTGATAAGTGGCGGCGGCCGATAACGCATTCTCGTTCTACTCCTAATAAGCGTCGTCCAAGTTTTTTTTTGTTTACTTTCAACCGCGCACTCAGCACTCAAGGGAGCGTCGATAGTTGATCGAAGGGCCGCTTTTCCAGTCACGGCTGTGCCAGCACCGGGGAGTGTCGGCAGTCGACGGAAGAGCCGACGCCGCTCACGCGTAGTTTCTCTTTGACTCTGATACATTTGGCTACTGCCGGTTCTTTACGCCGAAGAAACAAACAACTGCATGCCGGGCCGAAAGTTTGACGTTCGCAACAGGTGATACAGGTGTGGCAGCTTCAGCGAGGCAAAATTTTCAGCTGTTCCATGCGACGTCGTAATGTGGCTGTTTGCGAAGTGCGGGATTTCGCTTCATGACGATGCTAGAATGACGAGGTGTGGGACCGCAGCAGCGATCACAACAGCAGCACTAGTGAGGACGATGGTGCAAGTGTGTACGAATAATCTAGTGACTAATACATTTTTGTTTTGGAATGTGCCCGCGGGCACGCCCGCGCGCGGCAGCCGATAGCGGCTGGCAATAAGCGAAGGCTGCAGGATAGTGCTATCGTGCTCTTTTATTAAAGGCCAAGCCTAAACGACCTCCAGTTTTCTTGTTTTTTGTTTTCCTGAAATGTAATGTGGGGGGGGGGGGGGTCAACTTACAATCGTGCAAATGCGTATGTACTGTCGCGCTCAGTATCAGCTACACTGCGCTAGTGCCTGCCCGGGGGCTCGTGCAATGTAGCTCATGAGCACGATATAGTCCATACCTTCAATTGTATGCCTGTTCCACATTTGTATCAAAATTGTGATGCAATTGTTTGTGGTACAGCGTTCTGGGGGGTGTCATATGATTTTTCATTGCACATAGCATACGGCTGCCATAGTCAAGTTGGAGGCTAGCTCGCGACAGGGATTTCAAGCTATGACATATAAGCTCACGATGAGAGATTCATGCTTTCACCTTCACAGCACACAAGCAGTCTTATGTGCCCTCCGTATTTTTGTTTTGCTATCATCGTCCTCTTATAAGTTCCCCGAGCACACCGCCGACACGACGACGCATTCCGCTGCTGCTACCACTGCAACCTCGTGGCCGCCGCCGGCGGCCTTGCGGCAGGTCTTGCCGTGCCTGCCCTCCCCTTCCCCTTGCACTCCATTCTTTCTTTATGCTGGTGAGAGCGAGAAGTATCCTCTAGTCACCAACCAGTGAAATGAAATCAGGCCTACCTCGCTCCTCGTGTTTTCCGCCGTAAGCGCACGTGTCATTTTGCACATACGTGCCTCTCAGTGAGAAGTGAGATTGTCAAGTGTGAAACATGCGACTTCACACCTTCACTGCTGACGGGTGTGCCCATGACACTGACCCTATCTGTCACTTTGGGCATCTGTAAACGCGATAAACATGGCGCGCTGCCTTTGAGCACAGGCGGCGTGTCGCATTCGGCCTCGATTTTGGACAAGATAGTGAGACCCGCGGCCTGGCAAGATAGCCAAGGCTGCGGAGATGCTCGTGCCAACTTCGCCTGTACTACCCCAGTTGGCGCAGCCTGTGGTGCACTCGTCACTGTGATAGTCGTCATACTCGTGTCTTCCTACGTGCTCTGTATATGAAAGCCAGGCGGCGCCCTTATTACATACTCGCTCCGATGCCTACTTTGGCGCGCTCACGCCCACAATACAATTTTTCTTTGGGTTTTTTTCCAGCTAGCAATGAAATTAAGTGACATTGAAAGTACGGCAAAATCTACTTGGTTATAGTGAAGCTAAAAATACATGGTGTTCCATGGACGCACAGTTATGAAAACTGGAATACTTTGTTACATGACGCAAAACCCAGGAACGGGTGCTTAACAGCTGTCGCTGTAAGACTTGGTGGCGTACTTGGATTTTTGCTGTGAAGCCTTGTCTACAAAAGACTGTTCAGTGGACCATGGTAAAAGGTGTCGTCGTCTGGGTTATGGTTATATAAATAATAATTGCAACTTTAGTGTTTCACAGAAATGTGTTACACCTTCAAGCAAGCTTTAACCTTGAATCACAAATGTAACTTTTTGTACATTTTACAGAGCCAGTGTACCAGAGGACACACTTCCAGGCTCAACACTTCTGCGGGTGTCAGCTAGTGACCTGGACGGCCGTGTTGAATACCGACTTCTGGACACAGGTGGTGGGCGGTTCGCACTTAGTCGTGGTTCCTTGGTGCTGGCACGACCATTAGAGCCACGAGCTCGATATGCACTTCGTGTTGTGGCCACGGATCGGGGCCGCCCACCACGCAACGCTACAGCACAGCTGCTTGTCAACGTTGAAGGCCGTGGGCCACCAACATTTACACAGCGCCACTATGAGGCAGTCGTCTCAGAGGCAGCGCCACTGGGCCACACACTGCTCCGCCTCGGACCTTCATCTCCGGGTCTTCGCTACACCATCAGCTCGGGAAACCGGCTTGGCTGCTTCCGGCTTGACGTTGCTGGTGACTTGGTTGTGGCCTCAGCACTGGATTATGATGCTGTTCCGGAGATGCGTCTCGTGGTGCGTGCTACAGACAGTCGCCGGGCAGCACTAGCCAGTGTACTTGTGCGTCTGCAAGATGAGAACGACAATGCACCACGGTTCCCATTGCCTGAGTATGTGGCTTCAGTAGAGGAAGGTGCGCCCGTGGGCAGTGCACTTCTTGTGGCACGAGCTGTGGATGCTGACCGGGGACCATTTGGCCGGCTTAACTACACACTCGTTGAAGGCACACAGTTGGCTGTTGTGGACACTGCCACAGGTGGCCTCACATCAGCCACTGTGTTTGACTACGAGGCACAACCTCACTTCCAGCTCACTATCCGTGCCACTGATGCTGGTGGCCGTTGGGCCACAGCCCGTGTGCACGTGCACGTGCTCAGCCGTGACGAGTTTGCACCAGTATTCGAGCAGGAAGAGTATCGGTTTGCTGTGCCTCTGGGTGCCCCAGTGGGACATTTAGTGGGACGCGTGCACGCACACGACCGGGACCGTGGCCCTGATGGCAGAGTTCTTTATCAGATCCGTGGTGGAAGTGCCCATTTCCGTGTCAATGCATCTTCTGGCACATTATCCGTGCGTACCCCGTGGCCCGGGGGAAGTGGCAACCGCCTAGAGCTGGTAGCAAGCTCAGGGCGCCGTGGCTCCCTGCTGGCCACTGCTGGAGTCAGTCTGGAGGAAGCACCAGCAACACCTGCTGCTGCATCGGCATCTCGTGGTCTTCCTGCCTGGGCTCTGGCGCTGCTGTTGCTGGCTCTGGCAGCAGTGGCTGTACTGGCTGCAGCGGTGGCACTGCTTCGTGGGCGACTGCAATCAAAGCGACCTGCTGAGCCCAGTTTGGACACATCATTTGACACGGTTGACTTAAGACGAGACCCGTTTCCAGCCTTCTACGAGCGGCCCGATGATGCGGCGGGTGCTATGCACACCTCCGAAGTTTCCGAGCAGTCCAGTGGCCGTGGCTCGGCTGAGGATGAGGATGAAGAGATTCGCATGATCAACGAAGGCTTGCGACCTCAGGGTGACAGCGGCTCCGACTTGTCCGTGCGGAACACTCATGAGTACTTAGCCAGGCTAGGCATCGACCCTGCGGCTCCCATTGACTCGTGGGCCAAGGCACCCAGTGCACCAGCAGACGATGAAGACCTGTCCAGCCTGCTGTATGCCAAGCTGGATGAACCAGCTGAGAGCCTAGGCGAACCATCTATGACCGGCTCTCTAAGCTCTATTGTGCACAGTGAGGAGGAATTGGCTGGCTCGTACAACTGGGACTACCTACTTGATTGGGGTCCCCAGTACCAGCCATTGGCACATGTTTTTGCTGAAATTGCAAGGCTGAAAGATGATGTGCGTGCTGGAGGTGCCCCACCACGTTCTCCTGTTGGGGGTGCAGTCGATGACAGCTATGCAGCTGCCTTGTCACCGTCCTTCTCACCTGCACTGTTGCCCCTTGCCTCAAGGTCACCTTCACCATTGCCCTGTTTACGTCGTACACCACCAGACTCATAAACTTCCATGTGCCATCGATGGTGTTTCCCCTAGTGAGGTATGTTTTTGTAAAAATTTGACCTTTCATTTTGAGCCATATTTTTCTGGATGCACACTGGACTTCTTGCATGGGAAACATGTAGCAGCAAGAAAGACTGAATTCATTGTGTAAAGTTATGTGCACTTTTACTGTTGCCACAACCATGTGAAAGTGTTGATGCGTGTTTGTGCGTGTCCAGTTTGTGAGAACATCTTTTTGTGTACATGCATTTCATGTTTTTTTTTTTCTGTGTGCTACAAGATGTGCACAGAAGTTTACACTTAATTTATGTGAGGTGCTAATACAAGCTCATTACCCGTGTGAGCTAACAGCGAGCGCAGGTCACCATTTGCCACTGCCGTTATTTTATCCTCTTGCAAGGTGTGTTCATGGCTTGTTTCTTAGAAACTACACCCCGTACATGAATTTCATTTCCATTAAGCTTGCAATGTTGGTAGCTATCATGACGTCATAGGGGTCATAACAGATTTAGTTTCCATTAGAACCTGTTGAAATCGTACTAGTACAACAACAGATTCGGAGTCTGCCATTTGCGTAGGTAAGGCTAACCTATGAGGCCTTCTCGAAAATTGTAATTTAAGTGCAGATTGCTCTCTAGCATGTTGAGCCTAAACGAGAAGTGCTGGAAACTTCTTTGCTGTTCATTACAGTAGTCACAACACAGCTACGGATCTAATAAAGCCGCTGTGTGATTCTAAAGCTACAGCACATTCAGGTCGCATTGTCATTAGTCATCACCTGCAAGCATTTCATTTCGTGCACTGATGACAGCATATAATTTATGCCTTTATTTGTTTCATTTCAGCATACAATCAGAAAGGAATAGACTACAGCTTACTCATTCTCTTTCAAACGGTGTTACTAATTTACATTGTTTAGACCTGTGTAGTGGCAGTGCCGCTGCCAATAGCTGCAAGTAACAAGCCAGAAACTTTTGCAGATTCCTATTGTGATCATTGTCATTGCGGTATTTTAGTGCCAACTGCCATATGAGAGCTGTGATGCAGATGGGATTTTGGCAGGGCCATTTTTACAGTGCCTTGGCATCACTCAACGTTTTGTGCCTTCATCCTCCTAGACTTATATTAAGAAGAGTGCAATTTTTTCTTCTGTACAAACTTTTGGCTGGACACTACTTTGTAAATATGTGCTTGTTATGTTGCCCCAGAGGCCGCTTGGAACTACCTCATAAGTGCGGCTTGTGTGCCCCGAGCACACCAGTACCCTTTGTGGTGCAGTAAGAAAATAAAGTTGGCTAGTTTCCTTTGGCATGTCTCTGTATGCATCTATAGCAGACGCTTGGACAAGTTGACTTGATGGGGAAAGAGCAGAGGTGCTAGGAGTACAGAATCCCGCAGCACGCTGTCTGTGTTGTTCTTCTCTTGTTCCTTGTCCTTGCTTCATCGGTGTATATGTGTGCGATGATGGTGATGATAATGATAATGATAAGTTTATGCCAAAAACACCGATAAAAGTACACTGAATTCATTTTTTGAAATTCAGTTTTAACCGAAAAGGGTCAGTATTTCTGGCATGGATGTCACAACTAGCTGACTATTCAATGCCAGTTACACTTGGTCACAGGGGAGAATGAAGAAAGTGCTGGAACCAGGAATGCAGTGAGAGAACAGTATATTTATTAATTAATTGATTATACAGTGAGAAAGAAAAAAAGGAAAAGCCAGCCAAACTTAGCTTGAGATGCCCTTGGCCCCCGTATTTAGTGCCGTGGTTGTGAGCTTTGAGACATTAATCTGTGAACTCCAATATGCCATAGCAGATCAGAGGTGCCCCTCCTATATAAGCGCTGTCGGCTAGCGCAGAGCACCATCTGCTCAGTCTTAACCCCGGCTTAGGGCTGTCACTTGGTTAAGTAGATTTTTCCACTCCACATAAGGACACTTATAACTTCGGGAACCGTAACTGGCAACCGTCAAAGCGAAACCATGAATAAGCAGCACAGAATATGTCATATTTTGGCTCCCGCACTGTTAACCCATCCGCTTCCAAAAACAGCGATTCACTGTCCTCACTTTAAATTTACTCGCCCTAAATGCGCATCAAGAGAGCATGCCACATTCTTGGCTGATAATTTTTTTATAGTGGTCTTCTCGCCACATGACACTATTTACTCACTAGTTGCGAAAGTATATTGTAGGAAAAAAAATTTTCTTACCGTTTCTTTGGAATACAACCATGATGTCGCAGGAAGAATGAAGTTGCAGGGGAGTGGTATGCAGTCTGCAAATAGCTAATCTTTTAGGTGATACCGAAACCAGTGAGCGTGACTTTATCCTCAAGGTGAAAATTAGGGCTCTGATTTTGAGCCTGGCACTTCAAAAAAAAGCTTGCAGGGAAATATTTATCAGTGCGATGCATTTCATTGTTACAGCAGCTGTATATTCTACCAAGAAGCGACTGATAGACTGATAAAGATTGCGTTACACCAAGAGGAAAGTTTATCTGATCAAAAAGATAATTTATGTGGCTGTGTTGCCCTGTTACAAGACCACTGAGACCAGCCGTAGTTCCACCTAAATGCGTCTAGATGCTTGTCAATGGAACCATTTTGGTTGTCAATTGCCTTCAAACCACAGCATAGCAAAGAGTGTTATGCAAATGTTTAGTATACAAAACCGAGGTAAGAGCATGACAGCTGTCAGGAGTACGACAAATTCCACTTCGAACTTCACACACCGGACTGCTTCGAGATTTTTCACAGAAAAGAGAAATTTTACTTGCTCTAGATTTTCGATTCTCTTGACAGCCGAATAAAATGAAAATTCCTCACATGCAGCCTTTTCAGCGCGAGTTATTGCAAATTTTCTCTTGCTGCGCCCTCGTGGACGGACCACGAGAGCGAATGGGTTAAGTTGCAGTTCCTTAGGGGACCAAATGATGTGCAGTCCTCTTGTTCAGTAGAGTTCAACCAGAATGTGATAATCAAGCTTTTAAAAGTAAACTTTTAGCATGTGTTTTCTCAAGGCCAGGTTATTTAACTTCAACATTTTTACTTTTTTGTTACGACTGTGCGACTTCCTTTTGTGAGAAGCATTATTAATTAGACCATTTGTGTGTTAATCACTGCTACATGAACTACTCTTTTTTTAAGAAATGGCCAGGTTAAACTTAGGTCACTCTTTACCGCATAGGGGCATCATATATTTGACAGAAAAAAATGAAAATTCACATATAGAAATAAATCTTTGCTGAAAAAAAAAACTCAAAGTTGTCATTTTGAAATAAATTCTGGAAAAGGTCCCCCAAAATTTTTTAAATAAAAACCGAAAAGTCCAGCCCCAATTATGAAAGAAGGAAGAGGCACTCTGTCTCGCTTATGGTGGGCACCTGAGCCATGTGAGGGCGAGGTGAAAGGAGGGAGAAAGAAACTGATGCGATCAGTAATGCCAAGACTCTCTGCCAAGGTTTTCCTTGCTGCGGTTGTAACGCATCCGCTCACCAACTCCAGGATCAACAATGTGAAGTTTGCATGGTCCTTTCTTTTAACGATACTCAAGTGGGCATGACAATAAAAATAGCCCACAGTAATAAATATCTTTCTGTTTGGAAATAGTGTGATGTTTCTGGTCACGGCCTGGTATGCAAGTAGGCAAATATGCACATTTTTGTCTCCTCATGTGTTGCAAGGAACCCTTCCAACCCTTCCGCCACTTTTCTCTCTCTGTGGCACCTCCTGCATTCAACTGCCAAATGTCTAGTTGAAAGGTCAGATGTGGGGTGATGGTGTAGGCCGGGAAAAGTTGTTTTTGATCAAAGTGCACTATTTGATAAACATTAACCCATCAACAAGGAGAGGCATAATGAGCAAATGCAAAAGGCAGTTCTTTGAAAGGACCAGGAGCTTCCTCTTTATCCCACACTCTACTCAAGAGCTGGGTTATGAAAAGTATCGGGCTGCCATAGTACCACAAGCTGCTGCTTACGCATTGAAATGGGGTTCTGGGTTTTGTACCATGTTGAGCAGTGTTTGGCAATGTTTGCAAATGTTGTGACAACAGTGTCAACCTTTTTCACGAGATGTGACACCCTCTGGAGAGTGCATGAAAGTTCATCTGCTGCACAAAAGACTGGTTTAAAACATGCACATGAATGCCTGCAGGTGTGATCCGCTTCCACAAGGTGCCAACTATGTTTGTGAAGTGGCATATGTGTGCGTGCACTGTACCAGCTGGTTGTTTGTTTCAACCGGTGCAGCATGGTATAGGGCAGAGTAGGAGAGGCATGCATGCACAAAGTAGCCATGTGAAAAATGCAGGTTATGAACTAAAATTTCTTTTTATTCAGGGGCATTTCTTCAGCATTACAAGCAGCACTTTGAAGCCGCTGTTGATAGGCAACTGCGGTATATTAAAGTTGCAATTCCAAGCATAGAAATTATTTTGGTCTCCATTTGATGTTTTGTCAGCAACATTGGTGAAAACTGAACAGTGCTACAGCTGGGCACATAAGTGGCATCAGTTGCCACTGAGTGCCTTATCACACTAGGTTGCAGGGGCGTAATGATTTGGTGTATCACACACTATTTACTGGACATCAAGAGTTCTAACGGCATCTACAAGGTGAGTGGCTGCCACTTAATGTATCTGCAACCGTTACATGCAGATGGCATGCACTTGGATTTTGAAGTGCCACAATGCCAAGGACAGTGGAAGATGGCTGTACAAGCAATAAAATGCTTAGCACTCGTATTGTCATCTTCTTTTGCTGTTGTTGCACTTAAAAATACAGGTACTTTGTGTCATCACCAACTGGCCCAATTCCTCTCGTACTGCAAGAAATTTATGGTCGCGAAGAGGCTGACTTAACGGCTCTGTGCACTGCTGTTTTTGCCAGCTCTGGTTTGTCAATAAGTTTCAATATATTTTGAGAAGGTGCCTCAAAACATTTGGAGAAATTTTAAATTTCGTAGCATGAACCCTGTTTTCCTTGCTAATTTCTAGAGTTTATTCTTTACTTAAAATTTGTCAAACCTGGTGCGCGAAGTTTTTTGCCAACTTTGAGCACCCTTCCAGCAAGAAAAGAAATACACTGTGCCCACAGCTATATTACACGTAACACAACAGTGAAAAAAACTTTGGATGGCGATTAAAAACTAGAGGGCGTTTAAAAAACTTAAGTCACCTGAAGTGTGAAATGCGATAGCATTAATTTCACATTTGTCGCAGGTTCTGTTGCCCTGCGCGGCACATAAACAACACACATAAAGAAAAAATGTCCACCACTTCTCTAACCGCAACAGCTCCTCCCGTACCCTTTCCCCCTTAAAGATTTATACACCCCTCCTAATTTCAGTTCCTGGGGAAACCCCTGGGCTGAATAGCCGAGCGCTCTAACCACTCTACACTCGTGCCGCAACAGGATCGGTGTGCGGAGAGAAAGGTGACAAAAGGGGAAACCATGCGGTTGGGAGTCGCCGTGGTGGCTCTGGTTATGGTGCCCAGCTGCTGACCCGAAAGACGCTGGTTCGATCTCGACCGCGGCGGTCGCATTTCGATGGAGGCGAAATGCTAGAGGCCCGTGTACTGTATGATGTCAGCGCGCGTTAAAGAACCCCACGTGGTCCTAATTTCCAGAACCCACCACTACGGCGTCGCTAATGGCCCGAGTCGCTGCTTTGGGACGTTAAACCTCCCTAAACCTAAACCATGCGGTTGGAGTCTGTTCCCGGATTGTACGAAGCCGAAAAGGTGCCGCCAGTGATCCAGAATTAACCGGCTGCGTAACGTTTCCCCTCTCATTCAACTTCTCTCGTATGCGATGAAAAAGCCGACGATAACAGACCTCTATTACAGCACGAACATGACCACTGTCGTTGAATTTCGCGCTACATTGCTGTAACTACGAGGTGAATTTTTAGTCTTTTACTGACTCACGCAAATTAATTAAATATTATCAATTTATGCTACCGAAAACCAATTCAGCCTTTTCTATTTTCTTTGCAGGTCTGCAGGAGCGTCACCTCTTTTAAATCGTCGAGCTTTTCAGTGTAGTCGTGTCTTAAGCGGAGAGATGGCGCTGCTGTTCCAGGCGCAATTTGACGCGCGATCATGCCGGCGATTATCTGCGGTATCCGATGCCGCTTTCCTCGACGTATAACCTGACTTACGTAAGCCAGCCTCTTAACGCTGGCGCTTCTGCTGGGACTGAAACCTTCTCACCAATAGTACAGCGTCAGTGAACTGATTAATCATTAGCAGTCATGAGTGGTTCAAATGAGACTGTCTCCCTTAAAGTAAGCGAGTGGCTGAAGTGGGACAAGGTAAGCATCCTACCTTTCTACTGCTCCCATCCTACTACGCTATTTAATGTGCGTCCTTGAAAGTGAATCAGCGGTGCATACCAAGCGCTGGCGTATTTGCAAATTAGTTCTAAACGATTACCGCAGTGCCGGTTTCTTCAAAAGGCCTGAAGTTGTCAGGCTTGGAATTTTTTAGAATTCTGATCTGGTGCCTCACGTACTACTGGCCACATATGGCTTTGCTTCCCATTTGCTGAATGAACTATTATTCTGCGTTGACCGTGGATTCTTTTCTTGCATCATTAGAACGTATCGTCGAGATATACAGAACCTTGTCTTGTGACAAGCGCTGACGCTAAGGTTCGCGTCAGTGTAGGTATGTACTTATGTGATTATCAAACTCGCGTTAGGTAGTACCTTTATATAAGTAGTTTAGTAGTAGTATTGAGATGCCTAATTTGTGTGCGGCGAGCTTCAAACATAATCGTATTCAGCTCCATTCAACCAGAATATTTTGGCATTGCTGGCGAACATTTCAGGTAAATCTTGCACCTTCGATTCTCTTCTGGGTCTCGTGACTACTGTTTGCTCCGGAAATTAAAGTACTGCCGTTGAATTATATTATGTGTGTTAGCTGAATATAGAGTTAGAGAAGACCTGCTCCCTAAATGTGAACATAGGAAATGTTCGACATAATTACTAATAAAAACATAATTAAAATAATTTGCGCTTGAACTTAGTGCTTGTGCAAAGCAGCCCAATTGCTTAAAAGGATTGCTTTGATAATTTTTAGAAGACAGGACAACATGGGCACAAACGATTAGTTTACAAAAAAAAAATGCATGCCCAGTTGGTCACTGCATCTAGCGCAAAACCGTCCTACTTATTTATCACGTCACATTGCTGGGTACATATATATCGCACACTCTTCAATAAACACAACTGCAGAGGCTTTCCTTTCATTTTTCCTACACATAGCATAATATTTCTTTGTAATGCAGTCTTCATTTGCTCTGCGCGGCTCAACTGAGCTGTGTGCGCACAGGAAGGAAATCTGTGTAGGGTGGCAGTTTGGGCTAGTTGGTTCATTAAGAAGAGGCAAAGCAGTGCAGCGAGCAGGAACGGCAGAAAGAATGACAGCATGACGGCACACATGTTGACTATGTACAGTACTCTATGTACAGTACTCACGGATTGAAATAGGACATTCGGAGCGCGTGGCCGTCGCTTCATGGAGTGCCGCCCGTAGACGCTCATGAAACCAAGGTGGTGCATTGTGGTATGGCGCGAGAGGGAGAACATCTACAAAGCAGAATTGTTCCTTCCAGTAGCCAATGAGCCGGCCTGTGGTTTACCACATGCCGCGTGGCACTGCAAGGTTAGCGCTCCGAATGTCCTATTTCAATCCGTGAGTACTGTACATACTCACTAACATGATGGAGTGTGACATACTTTTGATTGTAGGCAAGAAACTTAGCTTCTGCTAGGTGCACTTTGCACTGAGACAAAAGCTAAGAGGCAGATGCGGAAAGGTAACTAGTAGTTACAGAAAGCTTTTGCTTCTTGTAATTCTTCTTTGTGTTTTTACTGTCCTAGCTCTGGCATGAATATTTGTTACACATCATGATTACACAGCATGCATGATAGTGCTGTTTGAAAAATTGTTAGCTTTTTGCAAAAACTTGGCCTTGATGCATTATTCTTCATTTCAGGTTTCAAAAATTGTTTGCATAGACCTATTATAACTTACCTTTTATTCCCTACACATTGCTGCTTTGTTATTTGGAAAACTATCCATTAGGCCTTATATTTAAAAACATTTCCTTGCTAGTTAAATGTGTTAATGAATATTACGTGTCTTAAAAGCCAGCACACTTATTGCGTATCTGCACTCCTTCCTCCATGCGCTAGCTAAACATATCTGATAGTCTGTTTCATTTTTGTTGCCTTTGAATGCATATAACTTATCTGGCAGAAGAGATCCTCCTGCAACCGTCACATGTTGCAAGAAGTGCTTGTGTGTTTGTGAGAAAGTGAATGCCAACTTGTCCCTTCTTTGAATGCGACGTAGGCCAAAAGATAACACCATCGTACCATACGATATCCAGTCCGTTCTTCAGCTTGCGATGCTTATACTGGAGGGTTTGTTGCTTAGAGGTCAAGTGGCTGTCCTGCTGCCTGGGGGGGGGGCCTCTGTGCATGGCAGGAGGTGGTGTTTGGTGCACGCTGAGGCGTTGTAGCGAGGCTCTTAGTGAGGCACATTTAGAGCTCTTCACTGTGTTTACTGGGGGATGCCTTCTCCGCTTTTTTAATGTGCATGCAGTGTAGCCTGTTTTTCAGGGTAAAATGCGCAACTGTGTGCAACAGTGCGCAACAACTGGTGCAGCTAAGTGCAGTTCATGAGAATTGCCTGTATAGCTACAGAAGGACAAGAGAGACAACAGCGTTCAAAAGATACCAGTAATCAGCTGCGACAGTAAAGCACTGCATTGTTTCAGAAGTCACTATTATTGGTTTGCAGTGCCAGTTGATGCAATATCCAGCTACTCATTACGTATCATGCTATGTTATGTTGCATTATGAATCATGTGTTATCAAGAAACAGTTTTCGCAGTGGCCTTGCATTTCATTTAAGTGTGTTATGCCAGTATCCTCACGAGTAACAAGGTGACTGTTCTGCAATACAGAATGCATGGCGTGAGAGGAATGTGGTAAAAAGAAAATCCCTTTACACAGCAGAGGCTTATCTTTTTGAGATATGGAAGTTGCTTATTTTTTGTTAGGTTAATTTTTATGCCTGAGGTGACACCCAGGTTATCTGTGTGGTCTGATTGCCACCCTGCCCCCAAACAGTATCTCCTGTCTTTGCCCAAGAGTGAATGTAGCATGTAATATCTTTATGATTTTATGGACAGACTGAGGCACTACTCCTTCAGGTTAGATGAACTGAATCACGTTTTATTGCTGGCATATTTTTCATGCAACTGATATTTGCAAGCTGACTAAAAGTAAAGAAAAAATATTACTTCTGGCTTTATTCACATCTTTAAAAAAATTAACTGAGACTTTTTCAAAGAAAGCTGGCTACATTACTGAAAAACTTGGCTAAATTTTCACAAAGCAAGTTTTTATGTTAGCAAGAAATTTTGGTGAAATCTCGCCACAAAGCAAGGTCTTTACATTACGGAAAGCTTGCCCAGATTTTCTCCAAAGCAAATTGGCTACATTGCAAAAAATTTGGCTGAAATATTCCGAAGGCTGGTTTGTTGCATTACTGAAAAGTTTAGCTGAAATCTCACCTAAGCAAGTTAGTGATGTTATTAAAAAATTTGGCCGAAATCTAACTGTGGTTGCTGTACTTCATCCTAGAAGCGACGTTCTTGTGCTGCGGAGTATAGTGCCATGATAAGAGTCTTCTCTTTGATTGCAAGATTATGGTACATGTACAAGTGGCATTTATAGTGGCGTTGATAGATTCCTATGTGTGCAAAGAAAGCAACAATTTATTCGGTACGGCATAGATTTTTCAAGGTGCAATTTTATTTTTCAAGAATAGTAGCATTAAAACATTGCTCTCCACTTTCTACCATATATCTGAGTAAACGTCATAAAAACTACATCGTTTATGATGTATATTGAACTTGGTGTTCAGGCACCGTCAGAAGAAAATATCGCATGAAAAATGACTATCAAATGTTTAGAGCACCGCAGGAGCTCACAACCTGGGTGGTGCCACACTCCCATCATCAAAAATTGTTCGGCAGTTTTTGACGTGCGGGAGGCTTTCCTACTCGGGAGTGGATGTGTGACGTATAATGTATGTCTGCATGAAAGCACCAGTGTTTAGCGACAGACACTACCATGCCATTCCGATTTCCCTATCACATTGTTGCTTCCATACAGCCGTGGAGTTCTGCCTCTGCTTGCTATCAGAGCATCTATCTCCGCTGCATAGTTCCTCAGTGTTGGCAGACACTTCTCTTAGAAAGCCGCCACTATCGCTTTAATGTTGCTTGGGTGTTTCTTTATGGTTGGCGGACAGTGTTTTCTTGTCCTTATTTCCACTCGCAGCGTTTCTGCAAACACCGCACTGTCTGCAGATATGCGTCTGCTGTCGGCTTACGACATATCTGCAAACACTGCGAGCAGACGACAAGCAAACGACTGGGTGCGCAAGAATATGCTTAAGATTTGTGTGCTCTCCTGATTTTGAGGAGGTCTGTAACTTCCATAGTGGTGCAAGGAAGTGTTGAGATGGAGTGTAGGATAAACTAAGGTGTGTGATAAACCAAGGTTATCACATGCACCAAATCAGTTTGTTGTGAACAGCCCCTTTTTTAAGGTAAATAATAGGATGAAGTGCATATCTCACTAACATGTCAACCTGGGATGCTACTATGATTACACTCACCACTGTAATTTCTTGGTTTGAATTGCATATGTGGGCTTCTTTGTATGAGCTTTGCAATCAATACCAGTACCTTTACTTCTGAGGGAAGACATGGCAGTGTGGATCTTGAAAATAATAATAGCCTGTTTTTCTGTAGAATAAGACATATGAGAGAGGTCAACCTACATGACAAATATTTCTGCTTGGTGTCCTAAGCTATATATTGCCTTGCTGAGATCATGAAATGTTTAACTGAGTGCAGAGCTTTCAGAAGGGCGTAGCATAAGATGGTGTTTATGTTTCTGAACATTAGGTCTGTAACCTTCCTTTTTTTTCTGCCTGCTAGAATGAAACTACAAGGAAGCATATTGAGCAGCTCCACAAGACTGGAGATGTTAACCAGCTGCAGCGCCTTCTGCAGGGACGGCTACAGTTTGGAACTGCAGGTAAATTATTCAAGGGTATCATTTTTTATTATGAACAAAAGCGCAGGGGCAGGGGACACAGTGTAGCCATGCACATGTAAACAAAAAAAACCAGAAATGATACTGGATGAAAAAAATGCAACAATGACCTTAAGATGGCAAAAATAAAAAAAAAAACGAAATTGCCCTATTGTGCCAGAAAAGGCTATTCTTTTTCTTTCAAAGTGATGGAGAAAGTGCTTGCACCTACATAACCCAAGTGTAAGGTTTCCTGTGTTTTAATAATCTCTGCCTTAGTAATTTCTGCCTACATGGGCAGAAACGGAGGAGTGATAACTGCAGTTGTGCTCTCGCAGTCATTTGTAAAGACAGTGCTTTGTCTGGGCAACACATTTTTGAGACCAGTAAATGGAACGATGTAGGTTGTGCTCTTAGTGTGAACGCACTTCTTCATGAGGTCTGACCGGCTCACTGAATTTGTATGAAGCTTGACCTTGAAGGTGACCTTGGTAAAACCGAGCATAGCAACAGCCTATGTGGAAATAAAATAAATATTGCCGTGACTGCGTTTCAAACCTGAAGCGCTTACAGATCAGCTTTACTGGCCACTGCACAAGGGTACTATGCTATTGCCACAGCCGATCACGCCTCATGTTAAACTGCAGCACACTCTTGCGCTGTGCATTGCACATCATCATCTTCATCAATTTCCATCTGCGGCGCGAACAGATCAGATATATCAACTTAACCTCGATCAGAGCTTAACCTTAGTCTAATATCATTGCCAGACATGCCAACGACCCAGTAAAGCAAAACCACGAGTCAACCAGGCTAGACCCATGCTTTCGCACCTCTACTAAGTTTAGCTATGTTAAAACCCTATCACTTTCTCTCTCTCTCTCTCTCTGTGCACGCGCACGCACGTGTGTGTGCGTGTGTGTAACAGAGGACTGATCACTGAACTTGTGCTCTCATAGTCTTAAGACTACTCTGTGTGGCCAATGCATTTTGACACAGGTGAATGGATGTGGGTTGGGCGTTTTTTCTGTGGCCTTTACTGTTTCTTTTTGTTGATAATTATGTACGTGTTCTTAGGCTTCTAAAAGTACATATGCACTGGCGCACATGATTTGAGGTAAAACCAGAATAAAGAGGAAGTACTATGTCCTGTTTGCTTGTCCACCTACTCTCCCGCTATTCTGTGCTTCTGTCCACAGTGGAATAAATTTGCCAACTGGTCCAGCTCCTTAGTATTTTACTTTACTTTTTTTTTGGTACATGCATTGCAGTGGTGGTTTTCCATCTCCTCACTGCTTACATAAAGAAAATAAAACCTGTAATCTCTACACTTGTTCTTGCGGAGTGTATACATCATACAGTAAAATATGTGATCTGCTTTTCTGCTTATAGGAGGTTGTGAATAGTAAACAGCATCTTGGTGGATGTGGTCATTGAAAAAGCTGATCTCATGTGCGCAGCATGTCTGCTACAAGTGTAGGCTGCTATGAACCTATGCTGGAATGCCAACTTAGGCCCACAACATTACTAGCCTCAGTCAGAATTACTTTATAAGTTACGTATAGCTTACTCAAGTATTTTTCAAGTTTCTTCTGGTGATGGAATAACCTTTGGGGCATGCATTTGAGGAGTTCACTTTTTAGCTGTTAGCATTTGCTGTTGTGGTGATTCTTAAGCCATTATCATTAAAGAAATTTAATTAAGCATATGTTTGTGCATTTAGCAAAGGCAGAATGCGATTCAGACGTTGAGAGATGTCTAGGATCATTATTTCCTATGGCGTCTTGTGTACTTGCAGCTTAACTTGGCTTTTTGAAGCGCTAGTACTTAGTTTTTGTGATAGCAGTATATCTGTTAACCAGAGGTATTGAATAACATTTTTTAATTACATGCCATGAAATATCTGAAATGGAGAAAACCTTGGGAGAATGAAGAAAGTGATGCAAAATTCTAACTGAGAAAAATTCGGTTAATATTTCTTGCTTGGCTTTACTTGCCACAGGTTAATTTTGCATTGTGTTTTTCATTTCTGGAATTTATGATTATGCTAACATTGTCAACCTTTTTTTTATTTCCTCAGGAGAAAAAAAAAATGGCTTGGGTGCTCTTATCTCCCTACACTTCTTTTTTTAAGGTGCATTTCGTTGCTGCTCCTTTCATTGGTCTCTTTTAGTGCAAGTGGACAAGGTCAAGATGGATTTTCACAGCCTCAAACTTGTTCTCTCTCTCTCTCCCCCTCTATTTTTACTGTATCAGGGGCGAAAAGCGCTTGAGATCATACTCTCACACTGATTACTGTCCCATGCATAGCACTTCATTAGGCATCTCTCCTTTCCCTCACCTGACTTGTGGTAAATGATGCAACACATTTAGCCTTCCTCCTTGCGAGGAGTGAAGGTCAAGTTAACCCTGTCTTTGATGACTGTTGCGGCCCCTATTGAAGACCAGTCTCCTTGCCAAAATATTGTTGTCTGAGGCACTACCATTTCTTTCGTTCACTTGCAGTTTCTGTTGACCTCGCTCTTTATCTTAGTCTACTCAGAATAGCATTCTTGTTTCCTATTGATGAACTATTGCTCGTAAATCAGAATTGCTCCTAAATCATTCTGTAAATCAGAATGAAACAAATAAACTGAAAAAAATTAACAGTAACAGCTGCAGAATGCTTCATATGGGCCTTTCTCAAGCTGGATACAACTGCAGCCAATGAAAGGGCATCCAAGGTTGTCACATTTGGAGAGTGGGTCACAGCAGATGGAAGTAATAACCAAGGCACAGTTTCAAATTTAGCTAATACTGAGAACCCCACCCCTGTTGTCATAATGCATTACATTGGACATATGCAAGCATGCTAATTTGCAGCTTAGGGGGACTTGTTGTTTGGCTAGTTTGTATGGGATCAGGAAGTGGGTTCTAGCACAGAGAGAATAGAATAAAATGGAATCTATTTCAGCTTAAAGGGATTGCATATACTAGAGAAGTTTTCATTTTTTGGTTATTTCTGTCGAGGTACCCAAGGCATTAGGTGCCTATATGGTGCCTGACGACAGGGCCTCATGACCTTCGCGTGCACTGCACAGCAAAGAACAGCACCAGTTTTTGCTTAATGGAAATCTTAAACATAGTTAGAATGATTGAGAGGAACACTCAGTTAGAGGAATACACGCATTCAGCAGAAAGCACAGGATGAGCACTTGAGAACTTGCTTGCATTATAGAATCCTTTTCCTTATCACACAGCAACTATCCCCAGCTGTGGTTTGATGCTTTCTGGAGAATGCAATGGAGAACTGAAAGGCATTGCCATTTCTCTTTCCACAGGCTCGATCCCGGCCACGGTGGTGAAATGCTAGAGGTCTCTGTGCCGTGCGATGTCAATGCAGGTTAAAGAACCCCAGGTGGTCGAAATTATTTGGAGCCCTCCATTATGGCATCCCTCTAGCTTGAGTCGCTTTGAGGCATTAAACCCCATAAAACCGCTTCTTTTTGCCATTATATCACTGCAACTTAGTTGCAAGTGCATGTAGTTTACTATTGCAGAAATTCTTCAAGGCATTTTTTTTTAGGGCACAAGCCTTTCTTGCCCTATTGAGTGAAAACCCGTCTGTGTGTGTGATAACTCGATGCTACCCATAAAAGATGGCATCCTCATGCAGACGGTCGGCGCATCCGAATGCAATCTTATGTGATAGCTGGTGTGGGAGGGGGGCGCGGTCTGCAGTAGGGCAACGACTGCATTCACAAAGTTAGCGCTGTATTGCGGAGAAGTCTTAGAGGTAGAATTGCAAGCTGCGTTGCATCAGGTTACATCACACCACAATGCATGGAGCCGAAGGGGTGCAGCAGCACCTCTGTGGTCGCATCGAACAGCCATGTAGAGGTTGGACGTTGCCGGCTGTGTGCGATTCCTTCTGCGATGTCAGTTCACCGCAAGTAGTCATAGCGGCCAGTTTTGTGTGATCATGTGCTATGGACAGTGAATGACCGTGTTCACAAAGTGAGCTGGCGGGCTTTTGCCTTCCCACATGTATGCAGTCTGAAGTGTCTGCCCCGAATTTTTAATATTTATTACTAACTTCTGGTTCGCTAGAGGCGATATCTGAGTGTACTATATAAACCTGCCTTACTTCATTCACCTGTACATATTTTTCAGTTCTTTGCAAACATATTATAATATGCCTCATGCCCCTCTCTCTTTTTTCTGTCATCAAGGGCTCCGCGGGGTAATGGGCCCCGGCTATACGGCCATGAATGATCTAGTTATCATCCAGACATCACAAGGTGTGGCAAAGTATGTCCAGAGTGCACTCCCAGATGCCGCAAAGAAAGGCGTTGCCATCAGTTTTGACGGCCGCTACAACAGTCACAGGTGGGCATCTCCAGTCTCTGGCATGCACTGTAGGCTAGTAAACCTCAGTTCATCTCTAAATGTATAACTGGAAAATCATAGCCTTAGTAAGTTTGTGTGGAGACTTGCAATCTTGTGTTGTCCTGTGGAGCTCGCCATGTTGTCTGTAGAGAACTGACTGCAATGGTTGTCACAGCTGCGTGCATGGGCATGCGCAGATGATTAACACAGCTTCTCCTTGCAAGGCACTGAGAATAAACCTGAAATAAGAGCATGTCCTATGAGGAAGTTGCCATGGTACATGCTGTAGTGGGTATATCAGGGAAGTTCTCCTTTTTTTATGGCGTCATAGCAGCAGTAATGGTTGTACCAGCCGGAAAATCTAAAGCGAAAGCATTCGTCACAATTTTATATACTAATCATTGCCATTTCACTCCACCTTGATTCTTGGAAAAGCACTTGTGAGCTCTGCATTAATTTTTAAGAGATGCAAACATTTTATAAATGAACGGTAGTACTTTTGAGACGTTGGACTTCTGTTAAGAAAAAGCACGTTTTTAACCCTGTTGGTTTGTGGCGGCCTTAGTTGCTTATGCTCCAGCATGCACTACACAGCTAACTTGTAGTGGTGGTGGTAGATGTTGTGAGTAATGCCACTACGGTGCAGCGCTAACTGGAGGCAGACTAGTCCTGCACAGTCCTGCACAGTGCTTAAAGTCAGGAGGGTTGCAGACCCCTTGCCGGTATTGACAAGGGATCTAGACCCCCTGCGCTAGAATTTAGGGACTGTATGAATCCGAAGCAGGCAACCGTTTATTTTTTTATTTCTCTTGTCAGTGGTTGTCAAAATATTTCTTTCTCATTTAAAAAATTCATCATGAATTTTAGTAAGAATCATTAACATGTTTTCTAAAATCTTAGATAGATAAAAATAAAAGGTCTTGGCCATGCTACACAAAGGCTGGAAAGAAAAGGAAACTTGTAACCTCATACCACAAGTCAGTCCAGAGCTGGCCACTCAGCTCCAAGACTAGCCAATAACAATGGGAAACAGTGCAAAGTATCCCCCCAACCTTCACAAGTAGAAAGCATCCAGCCTTCCCAAACCCAAAGTGGCTCTGAGCCATTTAGAATCTTTTTTTCTTTTTTTCTCTTTCTCGCATCCCGGAGAAAATTAGTCATGTTTCTAGTTTGAACGAAAAAATCTTCAACGGAAGTTCGTCTGGTTGGGTTCTTAAGATAGTTGAGAGAAAACTGACGTCAACCAATATTTTTAACTTTACCCAATGTTTTGGGACCAACCCGGTCCCTTCTTCAGGGGTGACTAAAGTGTGCCAGCAGTAGCGAGTTGCTGTCTTCGCTCTCCCTTTGTTAGCATGTGGCGCAGCCCACTAACGTTTGCGGGGGGTAGCGTTCCTGGAGTCCTATTCATCGCATCCTTTGTGAGCCGGATGTGCCATGACTCCACATGTCGCCTCTTGAACAGGTTTGGCTCCACGGCCAAGACGCTCACCTCCTCGAAGGCTGTCCGGTGGTCAGCATGCTCGCAGTGTTCGGCGAGGGGGTTGGATACTGAATTCATTAGCTGGATGTCATTTTTGTGTTGCCTTATTCTTTGGTGGAGGTTTTTTGTTTCGCCAATGTATGAAGCTGGGCACTTTGAGCATGTGATTTTGTAAACGACACCTGGTTGTTTTTCTCTGGCGACGCGGTTTTTCGGTCGTGATAGGAAGCGGCTTATTGTCGAAACAGGTTTGTGAGCCATGTAGATTCCATGTTTTCAGAGAATGCATGCGAGCGCCTCACTGGTTCCCCTCACATATGGAAGCAGAACGCGCGCGCATTTCGTTGTTTCATTGTTGGCTGGTCTCTTTGTCCTCCAAGCTTGACGGCGACCAACGTGTTGAATAAAGCCACGTGTGTAGCCATTCTTATGTAGGTCAGCTATCCGGTGGTCAGCACACTCGCAGTGTTCGGCGAGGGGGTTGGATTCTGAATTCATTAGCCGGATGTCATTTTTGTGTTGCCTTATTATTTGGTGGAGTTTTTTTGTTTCGCCGATGTATGAAGCCGGGCAATTTTAGCATGGGACTTTGTGACTAAAGTGCGCCAGCAGCAGCGGGTTGCTGCCTTTGTTGCTCTCCCTTTGTTAGCACGTGGCGCAGTCCACTAACATGGGGTTCGCCGACCTACAGAAGAATGGCGAACATTGGTTGTTTTTCTCATATCTATCCTATCTTCAGAATTTTAGTAGAATAGGTTATGTGAATGAATGGGAAAGAGTGCCACAAAAAGTAATACTTTTGGCATGGTGGAGTTGGAGAATGAGCATCATAAACATTTTCTTTAACTTCTACTTCTGATGCCTATTGAATTCAGGCACCCAGGAGCTCCATCAAAACATTGATAACATAGCCACACTTGTGTTCTAAGGTTGCATTTTGTTTAGCATTTTCACTAGTGTTTCATATTACCTTGAGGGCAGCCTTTGCAAAAGATACAGTATGGTCTAAGGTTCCCTTCTATTCTGTATAGTAGAGCTATATAGGTCGCTGGAATTTCAAATCTGCAGAGCAGTGAAGACAAGTGTTCATTTCACCATTGAGAAATTTGTAATGTTGTCAATTTAAAATGATCTACACTGCACTTCCCGTAAGCTAACCTGTTGGGCAGTATATTTTTGGCAAAGTCTGTACATGCGCCTTCAAAAGTTTTCGGAACACAAAAATGGGAACAAAACTGAACCTCAAGGCAATCTAAGCATGCAGCCATGACCTGAATGGTGTGTTCAGCACTTCCCAGTGTGACCTGCATAACCTGTAATTCAGTGCCTGGCTGCCTCTCTGAGGATGAATTCTGGTTTTTCGTGATTTTTGGTGTTCCGGAAGCTTTTGTGGGCATCTGCGCATGCTCCTATCATTTTCAGTTTAACAATCAGGGTGAGCTGTTCATTGTTTGCATGGCATGGTGTGGTGTGGCTACATCACTGATGAAGGATCCCATTTGTGCAGAATACATTTTTTGTGATTTGGAACATCCAAGGTACGCATCAATTATATGGAAATTTCTGCTTTGTACTTCAATGGAGGGTGACAGCTGCTAACCCTGTGTTTTGCCATGCTGCCTCCAGGTCGCGTTCTCTTTTGAGGCTGTGAGTTCACCTAGCAAAGTCTGCTTTTGATGTCTTCTCAGTGACTGCCTGTCTGCCTGTTGTTTTCACTTAGATGGCTGTCTTAAAGAGGGTTGAACGCGGTGCAATTTTTGTTCTTAGTAAAATTTTGTTGTTCAGCTGCTTGTGGCTTGGTTGGCATTCATTCAGCAGCTAGAGAATTGTTTATTGCCAATGTTTTAGAAGATAGGCTTAAGTTGGCAAACTGGCTTTAGGGAGGCGGGCTCTCCTCTTCACGGTGATGCTATGGTGCTTCATTGTCTAAAAGTTAGAGAATCCCAAATGTGCTGGGAATATCAGAAGCACAATTCGCTCACAATTTTCGAGGACTAAAAATGAAAAAAAAAACATCGTTTTATAAATTTCGAATGCATATTCTGCTCTAATTTTCTGTCACGACATCCGTGAAGACATTAGGGTCGCATTAAAAAGAATAAATTGGGAACTAGGAAATTTTGACCAGTTGGTGATTTTTATTTGCCGCTGCCTTCCTTAAAATAACTCGAACAACGAGCTTTCAATCTTCAATGATGGAGCGTGACATTCCCTTAGTATATCAGCTCCAAGAAAGTTTGCACAGCTAGAAAGTCTGAACGAGCTTTTTTGCAATCATTTAACCTCAAAGGCCGCCTTGAAATATCAAGTTGTTTGGCACAGAAAAATGACGCCTATGCTCGTAATACAAGAAAATGCAGTAAAATCTTGACAAGGGAGCTTGTGAGCGCTGTGTCCGAGAAAACCATGATTGATAATAAGAACCTGAAAATGAAAGCCATTAAGTGAAAGGTTTCTCACGAAAAGGCTGAAGGAGAGCTTTGGACACTAAGGTGTTAACTTTCGCTCATTCTTCTTCCTCCTTTGGGCTTCCTTCACCCATGCGCTAGCATGTACTATTGCTATAAAAAGTTTACGGGATGCAAATGTGCAAAAAAAAAAAATTTCAGCACAGTCATGTAATCCTCTTGTCTGAAATGCGACGAGGTATGAAGGGACATCTGCTGGTAACAATACCATGCCACTGGGTGAAGAGGCAGAGCTACAATGCACATTCTTCCGAGAACGCACATCCCGTAATATTTTGATTGTGATAGTACGTCACTTGCAAGGCAGCAGTGACAGCTTTAAAAGCAAAAACGCCTAAGGGAAGTCTTTATACAAGTCAGACTAGCTCATAACGTGTGTGTTTTTCAACACTTGGAGCTGGCTATTCTTGGCCAGTTCACAGTAAATGGTTTTTCTGCAAATAAAACAGGAAAAAAATTTTAAATTATGAAAACCCATTTTTTTTGTAATTTCTTTTTTTGTGGCCAATACTTCTTTCTTTTAGTGCAGGAGCCCTTGCCTCTCTAACTTTTCAAGATAGAAATATAATGGGAATATCAGTTGCAGCAAATTGTTTAACTAAAGCAGTAGTTTTAAAGCGGATTGTTTTCTTGAATGTGCGTCTCATGCGTATGTCAGCAGCTGTTTGCCGCCACGTCTTCAACGTGCTGTCCATTTCTATAAGTTTTAATAATGTGTAAAGGATAGAGATGAAAAGCGCTTTTATATTCTTTAAATATGTTGCTCTATGTATGCGAGCCTCTGCCTGCTGACGTTTTTCAAGCAGGGAGGTGACAAGGCAACGCACATCAGCCCATCCTAACACAACTGCAGTGCCGCTGTCTGGCTGGCAATCATTTAGGCCTGCTCCACACCAAGGCACACCAGCACCCTTTGTAAACTGACCTTGTCTAAAAAAGTCGCTTGTTGCTAAGAAATTTGGAGTTGGAAACTAAATAGTTTTTTCCATCTGTTGAATGAATCAAACTCATGACAATGATGAGTTTAAGAGACTTATGGACTGCAATATCATTGGCTGAAAGTGAGTGTGAGTGAAATCTAGCCACAGAGATCCATGCACACAGAAGAAAGTAGAATGTCATTAGAGTCTCCTTGTTAAAATAGTTTTGACCAGTGGCAATAATATTCACATTTCATTTTATGCCTTTTCTAGCTTATTAACATATGCTGTTTTCAGCCAGAGCAGCCTCACTGTCATTCAAACCGTTGTTAATCGATATAGGCAAACTTCGATCTGTCCTCAGTTGCTCCTTAGGAAGAAGAAACTGTCCCCGAGCAGCTTGACAATCACTTTAACTGCTCACTCTTGCTTGCGTGCAGGTATGTTTTGGGAGATAATGTGACTTTATCAGCCTTGTTGTCTTGGTGCTTGTACTGATGCTATCTCTAAAGCCTGTCCAATGCACAAACAGCAGCAGCAAGAGCTCTCCCCATCATCTTTCAGATTCGCACGACTGGCTGCTGTGGCATTCCTGCAACTGAACATTCCCGTGCGTCTCTTCAGCAAGGTGACACCTACTCCGTTCATTCCCTTCACTGTCCTGAACATGGGCTGTTCGGCAGGCATCATGGTCACGGCTTCTCACAATCCAAAAGATGACAACGGCTACAAGGTCCCTCCTTGCCTTTTTTCTTTTTTGTTTTTGCTTCATATCCTGTCGAGTTTTACACCTCACGTACACATCTCTAGTGGAATAAAGTTATGCATACTGTTTACCTTTTATTTTTCAGGTATATTGGGACAATGGCACTCAGGTGAGCTGTCTTAACATACTTTAATATACTGATAGCAGATGCATGGTTGTACTTTAAGGAATGTCTTAGCTTTCTCTATATTTCGAAAAAAATGCAGTGGGGCTGTGCTTCATTTATCTATTTGCTTTAACTGTTTTGAAGTTCTGCCTTAATCTGTGTCTCATTATCATCATCATAATTCAATAGCGTAGTGTATTTTAAATGGCATACAATACTATTGCAGCTTTGAGGGTTCTGGTCCCAGCATAGTGTAGCTATACTTTGCCAAGTGTCAGCATGACGTTATGTAAGCATTTGAGGGAGTTAATACCTGAGAGGGTGTAAAACGGTTCCATAGCATGAGAGAGTGAGTATTATTATGCCAGATAAAATGATTTTCTCCACTACAGCACCTCGTTTCTTCTTTTACTCCCTCCTTTATCCCTTCCCTTATGGTGCCCTGCAGGTGTGAGCCCATACATGAGACAGATACTGGGCCATTTCCTTGCTCCAAAAACCAATTTTCATTTTTTCATTTTCATTTATCTGCACAATAACCCACTCTGTAGTCGGTTTATTCAGTTTGCCATAGTCACAAGACTTGTACACCTTGGAAGGTAGCAGGTGGTTACGTGACAGTAGTGCTGTTTCATTGAATAGCAAACCAAATTTATCGTCTATCAGTCTGCTTCAAAGTTTTGCATTCAGCATTGTTTATGGCATTCAGTAGGTGTCAAAGTTCTTGTTTACAATTTTTTGAGTTGGCTTTGCTTAGGTCCTGATGTTGATACACAATCTTGCGCTGTAAGCAATGCATAGGGCCATTTCAAGGGCAATATTTTTTTCCTTTCTCCTGTTTATATTGAGTAGAAGCAGGTTCACTTCACATAGCACATGTCATCATTGCGCTGGCTAACCACTGACATTATTTTCCAGATCATCTCACCTCATGACAGTGGTATTCAGGCCAGCATTGAAAAGAATCTGGAACCTTGGCCAAAGGCATGGGACGTTAGCCAAACTGACACAAACCCATTATGTACAGATCCATTGGCAGAAGTCATCAAGAAGTACTTTGATATCATTGCATCTAACATATTCGACAGGTAAGCATGTTTCACTTAGCTGGCTGACTTTGCTTGGCTTTAGTCTAACTTGTTAGCCTCTTCGCAAGCAGCATGAAAGAACATGTCACCAAATGTATGTCACCAAAAGCACACATCACCATATAGTGTTCATGTCACGTGTTTTTTTTTCGTTTTTTCATGGTGTTCATGTTGGAAAAAAACACATGACATGATGCATGCTGCCAAGTGACTACAAGCTACATTGGTGTGGCTACAAGCATAGTTCTGTGAGCCAGTTTCGGTTTTCCGCACACAGCAGGCCAGAATTCCTTGTGCTAAAAACTGATACGGCTAATGCTGACTGCAAGCTACAAATCTCTAAACGCAATTTGGTGTCTAGTTTTAATGGGATTAGCTTTTAGATTTTGGCTTGCCAGCTTGCTAGGCAACATAGCTGTTTACTGATATCCGTCACTGGTGGCGACACTGCACCAAAGAAAGCAAGCTTTTAACTTAAAAAGCCCATGCTATTTCATTAAAACTTCGTTAAATCAGATTTCAAAGGAGTGAAAAAAGTTGGGGGGGCACTTTGCGCTCTGCCTTTAAGGGTATGATGCAGTAGTGGTTCCTCTTGCCCACGTTGATACGGACACTGTTTCCTCTTTCATGATCATTATGTGAAAGACCACACGACATACTTATAGCCCCCGTTTAACCAAGTCATACGAACGTCCCTGCGTGGCATAGCGGTCACGTGCCTTACTCACAACCTGAGGTTCATGGTGTCGATTCCTGTGTAGGCTACATAAGTGCACTTACCAGGAATACAGCGATAGGCCTGCTGCATAACAGCTTGAGGGGCAGCAGTTGTAACGTGAGTTGTCGTCTGCTCCCTGCTTATATAAGGGCGCGGAGGAAGACGATGGCTGATGGCCCATGCACTTGACGCGTTGCTCGCAGTTGCTCCGATCACTAAAGATCTGATGGGTCGTTGATGTGGCTGGTGCCATCTATGGGAGCTTCTTGTAATAGCCAGCCACCTTTTTGACCAATCTGGATTTTTCCTTCATGCCAACACCGGCATTTCTGCAACGCGGGGCCCTTGCGCTGTTGTGTAAAATGAAATTATCTGAATGTTGAATTATAGGATGACAGCCCCCCCCCCAGCTTACAAAAACCATTCACATGAAAGTAAAATTTATTTTGTGAAAACCTGGGCAATGTTCACCCCCTTTTAATACAAAAACTGCGCGGCAAGGGCGATTTTTTTACAGTTCCATCGAACGCTTTTAATTCGTGCACGCTATCATGAATGTCAGAAGTTGTACTGCTCGATAATGGTAAAGGTCTTCGCTGGAAGAATAATACCATGTCTACGGAAGCAAGGGAAGCGCAAGGGAAGATAAGTGACAATTCAATTGTTCTGAACGGTGTGGGCTCAGCTGGCTGGCTGATAAGTGCAGCCATTAGCGGCTGTTAATTGCTGCAGGCTGGTGGCGAAGCTCTGAAAACGAAACTAGGTACCTGGCCAGACTCTCTTCGCCTATCTACAGGGTCCTGTCGATCATCAGCGTATATGCCATTGCGCGCACCTCAGAGAGACTTGCAAAACAATGTAACATGAATATGCAGTTCACGCCTGCGGACGAATATCCTGAACAATCGCTTATCGAGCTGGTCATACCTCGACATGGCTTGACTTCAGGAGCCATCGGAATTAATCAATGCCTGCTGGCCAGCCCTGAGGCGTCCAAATAAATTAGCTTCCTACTCCATAGATTTACATGGGTGTTTGGCAGGACTCCAACGGCGGTATGGATTATCTGAATTTTCAAATTAACGGGGGTCGAATTGACGAGTTTTTACTTTGCTAACAGTGTTTGATGAGACAGCTTGTATGCTGGGAAGTATGGTCTGTGTAGTACTCATAAGGTCTGGTTTTATTTCGTGAGCAAAAATTAAAACTATTGACATTCATTCACTGCATCATATGTGATGTATGTGGTGTTAACTTTAATACAAATGGGATGCAAAAGTCTAGTCTGAGGAATTTTGAAACTACCATTGCTTTCGCACATAGGCTTAATACAGGCCAACTGTCATGAATTCAACTTGGCCTGATGACAGGAGTTGCATCTGATTATGCCTTATGCTTCTTGATGTCACCAGCATTTGAGACGTTACAAAAATCTTTCATCTCTTGTCTTAATTTCTGAGTTTGGGGTTGTTTGCAGGAAGGCATATTTACTGCAGATAAGCAAGACTGCACCTTTCACTTGCATTCAAAAGTGTTTCGATGTTTTCATCAGTATGATGGGAGTGCTTTTAGCTTCCTTATAGGTGTTGCCAAGGGGTGCTGTTATTTTTCTCTTTTCTTCTACTTTTTGCAGAACCATAAATGAGAACTGTGGTTTGACCTTTACATTTACGTCGATGCATGGTGTGTCTCACCCATACATGGTTCAAGCATTTGAGACATGTGGCTTCAAGCACTACATGCCAGTCAAGGAGCAAATGGACCCTGACCCAGAGTTTCCGACTGTCAAGTTCCCAAACCCAGAAGAGGGGAAAAGCTCTTTGGTAATATCTAGTAAACATGCAGACTGTTATTCTAGACCACTTTGCCTTCCTTAGAGGCAACGAAGTGTTACCCAAACTAGAGCACCCACTCCCAATAGGCATGAAAACACAAATGAGGAGAGAAAAAAGGGGGGTTGTCACAGGACAGAGTGCCAGATGTAAAGAAAAGAAGCCCAAGAACAGAAAGATGTGTATTTTGGAACTAACCTGAAAGCAATGGGTTAAAGGCCAAACAAAGGCATAAAAACTAGCTTGAAACGTCGCATATCGTGAAGGGCATGGTACTTGCTTGCTGAGCTTCAAGTGCCTTCGTTAGCAGCAGTGGTGTTTTGGTAGTATCTACAGAAGGAGGCTGAGGTGCATGACAGCAGGCAGATGGTCTTGCGAACATACCATGCGATTTGAAGAGATGGCGTCCATCTATGATAAAATGTGTGTGCCTGAAATACAAATATTGTACACGAGGCTTGTGTGTAATTTGTAATGAATGGTATTTAATGTCACAGTGGGTACTAAATCTTAAGTTTTCAGTGTAGCATTGACCTCATCGTGTGTGTGTTACTTCTTGGTCTTCGTTTCTCTCTGCTGCTATTTTTAATTGTTTGTGAGTAACTTACGTCAGCCACAGGGATGCATCCTGGCACGTTAATTTTGTGTGAATTCGAGATGTTGTACATACACCAGCCTATTCGGTTAATTAGCTTGCATACTGCTCAGTAATAAGTGTTCACATGCTTCACAACTAACCACCGCTTGGATGTGAATGTCGGAGGAAACTCCCGAGTTATTGAAGGATCTTGAATGTCTGCATGAAGGAGTGCAAAGCCGTTCTTTGAACAAGGCAAAAGAAAGTAGATTCAGGGAATCTCCCATAGCCATGGATTGATCATCAAGACCTCTCCGTGTATTGGAGCTCTTATCACTTTCAAATGCAACTTTAGCTTCTTGTATATTCTGTGCCATGTCTTCACCAAATTTATCAGTGCTATGTGACGTCGCTCTGCACGTGCCCCCAGTTAGTGCATTGTGAAATCAAAAGTGAATATGCCGAGTAAAACAATTGCTAGATCAGAGATAGTAGACTTGTTAACAAAAATAGCATGATTTTCTAGAAAACAAAGCAGCCGGCAATGTGACTGCCATAGTAGGCAGTGCATTGGCTCAGGATGTGTGAAGGCAGCAACTAAAATGAAACAAGAAAAGAATGTTTTGATGCTTTCCAAAGTTGCTACTTTATGGGAGCATGTATCGTTGTGTGCACTGCTGTTTTCATCAAACTGAACTGAAAGATGTTTCTGAGTTGCAGAGAGATGTAGCGTGTTTACTGTCGCTGCTTCTTGAGTTGCACTTCTTGTCTGGGGAGTGAAGGTTGCTATTTTGTTTTCCAGGACTTGTCATTCTTGACTGCTGACAAGGCAAACAGCAGGCTGATTCTGGCCAATGACCCTGACGCAGATAGGCTTGCAGTGGCTGAAAAACAACCCACGTGAGTTTTACATGCTACCGGTCTGATTATCAGTAGAATGTTGCAACTGGTGTAAAGCGCAGCTTTCCAACACACTTGTCGTAGTTTAACATCTTACTATGTACATGGGCTATGCTGGATGATCTAGGCATTGCAATGCTTGTTATGAAGCCTGATTCATGGGTTTTTCTCAGGCGCAGACTTTTGCTGAAGATCTTGAGGTCTTCGTAGTGCACTTGGTTCCATCGCATCTTGCTTGTGCTTTATTCATGCTCACAGTAAAAGGTAGCGACTAACGGTGTCGTTTTTTTTGTTGTTGCCCCTTGTGATGAGTTTTTGTTTGAGTATACCGAGACGTAGCTTTTTCTTCTTCCTCTCTTGCAAGTAGCCAGTGCAGTAGCCACATATAAAAGTGGTTTAGAGATGGTATGTATAGTTGCAATACAATAGAACCTCGATGATCTGATCCTGGCTGATTCAGATTTTGGGATGACACCAGTTTGTAAAATTCCCTGGCCAAAGTGCATTGTGCATTGTGTGCAATGCACTGAATTTCGGATGTTCCGAACACTCTTCTGCGCCTCTACAGATGATACGAACATGCGATCCACGACCTCGAGTGCAAGCACACTGCCTGTACATCGTTGACGCCATGACTGCATTGAGTGGTGGTACGCGGCCCATACAGTTCTGCAGGATTTTAAGGTTATTGCATTCGTTCCGACCAAATTCGACTAGCAGTTTTTTCAGGGTGGGACGGTTCCTTAATCCGCAGTAAAAATGATGATCAATAGAGTAATCCGTCGGCTAGATAAACTCATATAATCCTTTCACCAGCTTTGTTAAAATAAATGTTGTCGGAGCACTTTATTCGAGTATGTTAAGCTCGAAGTGATCTTCTTCAAGCATGTCGGACTGCATCGGCGATTTCATGATCACCAGTTGCATGGCACAGACCATGAGCAGCAACTCTCGGTGCACTGCCGTAATGAAATCCTGTCAGCCATAAACACTTCTGTATGAATTTATTTCCCATATTTCTGCTTGTGGATTTTGTTCGTTTTGGGCGATATGAACATTTTTTGGGACCCTTTGAGGTTATTACCATCGAGATTCTACTATATATGCATTTAGTGAGCAAATCAAGCATTGCTTCTGTTAGGCTCAAAGCAGAAGTCTGTGTTCTTGTGAAATGCCGTCTGTGTAGACTTTTTAGTGATGTTTGGGATGCCATCAGAACACCATTTCTGTAGACAGTGCCTATTAATATCAGTTTCCAGCATTCTTAAGCCACATACAATTTTTGTAATTTCAGTGGTGAGTGGAGAGTGTTCACAGGCAATGAGATTGGAGGACTGCTTGGCTGGTGGCTTTGGCATTGTTACCGAGCTAAAAACCCCAGTACTCCAGGTAAGCAACCATTCACTGTTGTCTTGTTCGTTCCTGCTGATGTGCTTACTTTGAGAAAAGGGGATAATGTGTAGTTTCCCTCGTCTGTTTATTTTCTATGCTAGGCTTACTTTTTACATTGGTTTGCAGCTGAAAATGTTTACATGATCTCCAGCACCGTGTCTTCAAAGATCCTTTCCACCATAGCTGCAAAGGAAGGCTTCAAGTTTGTTGTAAGTAAAACAAAGCATTTTCATCTTGTTGCAGCATTAGCCTTAACTGCGACTGCATGTAACTGCTGAATGTACTGTTGAAGAATCTGATGCTTGAACCACCTCTTGAAGCTGTCTAAGCATTGAAGTAGGTGATGCCAGAGGTAGATTAAGTTAACAAGAATTTTTGTTGCCAGATGTTGAGATTTTCAAATATTTTCAAATTAGTTTGAATGGCATTTCTTTCTGTCCTTCAGTGGACTGGTCTGTTCCTGTCTTCAGCGGTTAGGATTACTTGTGGCTTTCCATTTCACACTTACATAAGCTGTGACAGAACACCCAATATAAGAAAGCTAAGAGGCTGCGGGGCTGCTCACAGCATCACCTGAAAATTATACTGTGGAAAAAGGCAAAATGATAAGTGACACAAAAGGTGACGTGTAGTTACACGCTAATAGACAGCAGTGACATAACATAGCCAACAACTTGCAACGTACGGCAAAGTCTTTTGTACACATGAGCTCGGGGGCATGTTATGCTGTATTTGGAATGGGGCTGATAGGAAATATTGTTGTAATTACTTTATATCTCTTGAGCAGAGGAAGCCTAGAACACTGAGCATATGAAAGTGCAAGCTTAGAACTGTAAAAAAAAAAACGACTGATATAGATTCAGGAATTTATTCTCTTTTCAATTTCAAGTTCCAGTTTACAACAACTTCTCATTCGCTGTGACCAGGTGGTGCGACCACAGTTGTTTGTTGCTGCAAGGAACTGCCATTGCCCGAATGCATATTTTCATGGTAGCACCACACTCGTTCATAACAAGCGAGCGTTCTTCATATCTCTGGCCATTAAAAGTGGATTCTACCCTATTGAGCAGACCGGCATTTACAAAAAACTGAATGACGGTGGCAGTGGTAGCTACAAGTGTACTCGGAGTTCGTCAAACAGAATACCCGCCACTCTCAGCCATGCTTAATTTAAAGCTGACTATGAACTTTCAAGATATGGTGTGCATAGTAACCACCACAGTCTGACAGCATATGTGATGTAATTGGTCTTGTTCCTTCTTTACTCATTTTTGCTTAACCAGGAAACACTCACTGGATTCAAATGGATGGGCAACAAGACTTGCCAACTCTTGAAGGAGGGCAAAACTGTCTTGCTTGCTTTTGAAGAGGCCATTGGTAAGTGTAGTTTAATACGCAGTTTTGCACACAGTCAAATTGTTGGAGTCTTCTCGTTTCAGCAGTTGAAGACATCCTAGCTATTGTGACGAGCAGAAAATGCTGTATTTGTATCTTGTTTTAGAGTATAATATGGGTGGTATTCTGAAGGAGATGATTTGAAGAAAATGAGCTGTCATTATTTGTTTGCAAATTGGATATGTGATCCTGCACAGTGATGGTGGTATATATGGTCATGTTCTAGGGCAGGGCTTTTCATACTTTTTGCCTAAAGGAACCCCAACGGCTTTCAATATGTGTCAAGGACACCCCACTCGCCACATTTGGTCAGTGTTGCTTTTGAACAGATTCCTCATGCTTATTTTTTCGTTTGCTCACTTTTGTGAATATTTGTTTTTCTTGCCTTCAGCAATCAGATTTTCATTCAGTGCCCACCTGTCACTCAAGCTTCGACCTCTAGGACCAAGACAAGAATGCAGAAAACTATCTCACAAGACAAACAATTAGCTACCAGACAGCATTTTTCAAAGCCATGCCGTCGCCAACAAATATACAGTTAAGGACTGGCATATCAAAAATTTTTGCTGGTCCGAGTGACTTAACTAGAGAGGGGTTCAACAGTAGTATGTTCATCCTTAAGGGCATTAGCTGTATTTCAGCAGGTGGCATTAGTTATTTATCACATACAGAATCTTATTTTGAAGTTAGGTTTGTGTGTTGCTGTATTTAGCTGTAGAAGATAGCAACCTTCTTCCCTGACTGCCCTAGGAAACAAAGTTTTGGTATGAGGCATTGCTAAAAACAGGCAATGAAATGCTGTTAATAGATTTGAATGTGCATGTGCCAGAGTGGTTCATTCAGGGGAAACCAATGGTATCAAAAGCACTTGTTACCTGCTGGAGTCTGCTGTCAGAGGGAAATGGTGGCATATACCCTTGTAGATTGGAAGAACTTGCTGGGCGAGTACATGGCTGTTAAGAAAGAGTTGTGCATACATAAAGGACGAACACAGGAAGGATGATTAAGGCAGAAAGAGCACCTTTCATCGTCTTTCCTGTGTTCGTCCTTTATGTAGGTGCAACTCGTTCTTAAAAATACCATTGTAATTCACTCCTCATTGTGCAATTCGCCAGGGCTGGAAAATACATAGCCTGGGGGCATTCTTTACTTCACTTTTAATAGCAGTAGCTCATAGTGTACTATAATTTTCTTGTGCATGTTCATGGTACTGTGGCAGCATTTTATGACTGCCCTTTCAGAAACAGCAGTAAAGGAGCTGAGATACTAAATTTTGGTTTTACATTTTTTTTGTAATCATGCAGAATACATTACTATCAAACACAAATTGGCACATGGAATTTGCCTACGACCAGTAAATAATTTATAATTGAATTTCTTCTCTTGTGTTGTTTTGCTATCAACAGCCGAATGGTAGCTATGATGTCGACATTTAATTGAGGTCATGTGAGGCACACAAAAACAACAATATTATAGCTGCTTCCTCATTTATTGCCATTCTGGCTCTTGGGGTTCGCTGTCGCTAAAGTCATAATCAATTAAAATGGCAAAACAGCAATTACATTACTGTGTTTTTGTACATGTCACCTGAAGTTAACTTTTAACGTCATAGCCATGATTCAGCTGTTGAAGCTGAAGCTGAAGCAACTTGAGAGAAAGAATTTCAGTCATAAATAATTGGCCAGTCACAGGGGATTTTTCTATGGTGATCCATATATGCCGTCTTGCTGACCGTTCGAAAGAAGGAAGCACAGAATGAAAAATTTGTTGTCCATACAGCTAAAAGTTTCAGTGCTGGAAGGATCTCTTTCGCTGAGAAATGGTTTGTGTGTGTGCTGTATAGATCATGTTGAACAGTGTCATTGCTTTGCAGTTATTTTAATAAGTTGTTACTCCTCCAGTATTTCTTTGCATGGAGAAAGCACTTTTCTGACTGTTAGGACGGTGCGCAGGTTACATGTGTGGTACACACGTGATCGACAAGGACGGTGTGAGTGCTGCTATGCATGCAGCTCAGATGGCTGCTTACCTGGAGACGAAGAATCTTACCTTGGCCGACCAGCTGGGCGTCTTGTATGACACGTGAGTGTTGCTAGATATCTTCATGTCTTGAAGGCGCTGGTGTAGAGGACCATACGTCTTTTCTTAAAGCTGAGACCTGCAAGAATTATGACACCTACCAGTCTAGAAGTCACACATTTTTTTAGGTTTCAGCCCCTGTGAATGCCCATTTTTTGCTATTAAGTCTGCCTATAAGTTGTTCTTTTGTATTGAGTAGCCCTCTTTGTGATGTTGATACGATACAGATTATTTTCAATGTTCATGAACAGTTTCAGAAACCAGAAATGCTGTTATTTTCTTTTAAATGGATACCAGGTAAACAGAAACATAAGCATGGGTGGTAGAGAGCCAGGCAGGGTAATTAGGTTAGGAGGTCTGAAGGAAAATGGCATTAAATTTGGTCCAAGAAGGGTAACAGGTGGTCACAGGAAGGGGCTTTTGTCTTGCTGTAAATATGACCATGTGGATTATATGCTAACATCAAAATTGGTCCGTAAACATTTGCTACTCGTAGGCAAAAACTTATGACGCTCTTTGGCTCGGGTCTGCAGCCTATTTTACCTGCCATGTGAATCAGTTGTGCGCAAGTCACAAGCCAAGCTTGCTTCATTGTTATGCAAAGCTCATTATTCAAAGCAGTCTACTTTATCTCC